>NW_027523072.1:0-61882 GCF_052094955.1 Ictidomys tridecemlineatus | reverse complement strand
GAGGAATATAATGCTTGAACCTATCATTTTCTTTCTGTAAGTCTCCCACTCCAGTCAGTAACAGCAGTCTGTAGTCATGTTGTAATGTTCATTCCCACCCTGAAGGTCGATGGTGTTATTCCAAAGCTCAGTTTTCCATAGACATTTGATTTCAGGCCACGATAACTTAAAGTCTCTGTTGGGTCATTGCACACCAGGAATTATCAGGTCTCCTTTTCCATGGGCTGTGACATCATCAACATATTCAATTCCCTCAGGTCAGACATCCAACCTACCTCCTCAGATCTGTTATCTAAAACCATCTCTGATGTAAAGCACTGTTGTGGTCAGTGCCACCATGGTCAGGTAGAGATGAAGAACGACTCTAGATGTCTTAGGGTAGAGGAAGTTTACACTGAAAAAAGTTATAAAATGGTTGGGAGATCTGCAAGAAAAAAAAATAGGGCAGGTGACACCACCCCATATATGGAAACCCTAACTACCCTAGAATGAGACGCTCATTCCACGCTACTGTGACCCACATTCAGGAACAGCTGTCTAGAAGCCTGCACACACAGCTCCTGGCACCAAGGAGATTAGTTCCTGCCTCTACAGGGCTGGTTTGCTGCTGCTGCTATGGGATCAAAAAGAACCCGCTTTCTTCCTTTGCTTTCTTCCTCTCTGCCTAGTGTTTGGCTGATCTTAACAGAACCTCCTAAAATGGAGGCCTGCAGGTAGGGGAGTGTGGGAAACGAGGTTCTCATACTTTCTGTCTCTCTGGTGTGTGGAGAACACAGAAGGACACAGATGGTGTTTAACACCAACACAAGGTGTTCGACACACTTGAACCTGAAAGTGGGAAAAGGGTGTTTGTGTAAAGAGAGGAGATAAAAGAGTCTCAGAGATTTTAAAAGTGGGAGTTGGAGTCGAAGCTCCAGATACAGACTCTCTATCTAGGTGCCTACAAGTCCCTGGGAGGCATCTTTTTCAGATGAATGTATACTCCAGTTTGAAGATTGGTCTAGACTTTGATCGTGCAAAGAAATGCACACCCTTTCAGCAAGCTTCCTCAGGGCACTTTAGACCTCCTTGATTCTCAGGCTGTGAATGACGGGGCTCAACAGGGGCCTCACCACACTGAAGAGCACAGAGACCAGGGTGTCCATGTCCAGCCTTCTCTGGGCCTGTCATAGTGGAAGTTGGCTGATCCATAGAAGACCACCACAACAGTGAGGGGGGACGCACAGGTGGAGAAGGCCTTCCTCCTGCCCTGGGCAGAGGGAATCCCCAGGATGGCCACCATGATTAGTGCGTAGAAGCCTACAGTGAGGCGGCAGTTGATCAGGCCAATGGTGGCACTGACAAAGTGGAGCCCAGACTCGTTGACAGAGGTGTCTTAGCAGGAGAGCTTCAGGAGCAATGGGGTGTCACAGTGAAAGTGGCTGAACTGCTGGGGCCCACACAGAGTGAGTGTGATGGCCAGCACCTTGTGTGTGACCAAATTCACCAGCCCACACAGCCAGGACCCAGTCACCAGGCCAACACAGACCTTCACACTCATGATGACTGGGTACTGAGGAGGACGGCAGATAGCCACACAGCAGTCATACTGGCCACACAGCCAGTAAGACGCCTTCTGTGCCAGCACTTGTCACCAAGAAGAAGATCTGGGAAAGGCAGCCCTCATAAGAAATGGCCTTCTTCTCCCTAAAGAATTTCACCAACAGTACTGGGAGGGTGGTGGATGTGTATCAGACGTCCAAGAAGCTCAAATTACTGAGGAAAAAGTACATTGGAGTTTAGAGAGCAGGACTGACCCTGGTGGCCACTATTATGAGCATGTTCCCCAGGAGAGTGGTCAGGTAAATGACCAGAAAGAGCAGAAAGAACCAGCCCTGTCGGTTGGAGTGGTTGGAAAATCCCAAGAAGATGAATTCAGTGACAAATGATTGATTGTTCATTTCCAATGGTTTCATAGCTACAAAACAGAGAAAAAGAGACCATGTCGAGAATGGACTGAGAGCACCCCAAACAGGCTTGTTAATCTGCAGCAACATGGCAAATAATATTGTATATAGAGATGCCTGGACTCTGGAAAGAGACCTATAGGAGTGACTTTAGAGAGAGCATAACTTCTCACAGACTTATACATGGGTGCTCTTATGTAAGAATAAATGGAGACTTGGTCAAAATGCACAACCAGCTATCAACCCCTGTGTCTCATTGAATCTGCAGTATCTCCCTTTTAACACTTTGCTTCACTGTGATGAATTCTTTTTTGTATGTCTGTTATTTCAAGTAATAAGTTTTCATTGTGGAAAAATGAAGAAAATGCAGAAAGTTATTCAGAAGAATAGAACAGGTCACAAAATCAAAGCTCTCTTTGCATTCATCCCATTCTACCTCTATCTATCTTTAAAATATCCAAAGCAAAATTTCCCAATATTGTTGTACTCTATTTAGTTGTTTGCCTTGTAATCTCAATTTCCTAACATGAAATTAAGTTAATATCTCCCTTTTTATTGAACATAGAAACCTTCCCATTCCATTTACTATCATAAATATTGGAATAGAAGCTTTCATACATATGTATCTGTGATCATCTCTGATTATTTCTTAAAAGTAAAATTATAGGTCACCTGCTTTTAAATACATTGATCTATTTTTTTTCAGTAGAAACTTTTATTTTTTTAAGTTTTATAAGATACAAGAAATTTTGACAAATGATATATACTTAGGTATTTTTCTTCTTTTGTATTATAAGATTTACCTCACCAAACATTACATTTCCTGAAAAAAAATGATTGATACAATTACTGATTTTCTATCATGTTACCCATGCTAATCTGTGATCCATTGTTTTGAACTAAAATTTCTGTTTCTTTTTCAATCTTAAATGAAAAATATTATAGTAATACAGTAGGCTTTTGGTCCAGATAGATGTAGATTGAAATTTATCTGTGGTTTACTAGATGTTATTTGTAAAAAAGTCAGCTCATCTCTATTCCTCAGTTTGTTCCTTGCTTAGGATATTAATGATGTCTATTTCACAACTGCTGAAAAAAGTTTTGAGATAATATAAGCTATGTGTCTGGCACATTACATTTACTCAATGCCTTTTATCAAGTTAGAAAATGTCTATCCATTTTTTACTAGTAGTTTTTTTTTTTTTGTATGTGTGCTTGGTTTTGAATTCAGAGCCTTATGCATACTAAGCATGCACTCTACCACTGGACTTTGCCCCTAGTTTCATTTAGTTATAATTTATATCAAGAATAGATATTAAATTTTCTTATTTTCTCTGAATCTATTGAAATGATATATATTTTTTTTCTTATTTAGTCTGTTACTATAGAAATTCGCTTGATTGAATTTTTTAATATTGAACCAGCCTTGCATTCTGGGATTGATCTCAATTGACTGTAATGTTATCCTTATTCTATATGGCTGAGTTCAGTTTGTTAATATTGTTCCCTGCTTGCATTTGTGTATTCTATTTTCGCTGTTCTTCAGAGATAATCTATTTCTTGAAGAATTCTCAGCTGTATTCTACTGTTATTTTCAGTCAATGCATGTTAGTGGACTAGTGGGAAATAGAGAAGGAATTTCTGATGTTTCCAGGAAGCCCTGCCTTAGGTACTGTAAACTCAGTCACAGGGATATGGCCTTCGCAGTGACCCACTTTCTAGCAATATGGCTGAGCCTAGTTCTTATTCCTCTTGACGTTAGACATTTCGGCCTGTTCCTTTCCATAGCTACAAAGTTTTCCTTTGAGTGTCCTAATGTAACAGTTTCTGTTACTCTTGCCCCTGAGAATTACAGCTTTTGTTCTATGCAAAAAATCAGGAAATGGGTCTGGGAGGAGTTTTGGCTGCTGTTGCTGTTCTTTGTCCCTCCACCTATCCAAGAAATGATACTGTTAAAGACACTTTCTCAGCATACTTTCTTATCTTCCTGGGAGCATATGGTGGAATCCATGGAGAAAAAGAAAAAATAAAAATATCTTATGTCTATAGCCCTCTGGGTCTGTATGCTCTTAAATCAGTAAATACTTAGTCTTTAGCAATCTATTAACTATTTTTTATTTGAGTTTTTTTATAAATAAACTCCTATGTATCTAGTGGGTTCTCTCATAGTTAAAAAAATGCCTGGATTATTTTGGTTGCTTATCTCTCCCCAGACTTCGGTTAGTTTTTTTCCTTTTAATCTTCATCCCTAATAAAGTCAAGCAAAGTCATTAATTTGCATTTTCTTCTGCTCTTTTTGGTTATTATAATGATGAAAACAACATGCTTTCTAGCTATTTTGATAGATACTCAAGGTGAAATTTGAAGTCTATACACTTACTTTTTTTAATTTTTTTTTATTTTTTTATGTATTTTTTTTATTGTTGGTCGTTCAAAACCTTACACAGTTCTTAATACATCATATTTCACAGTTTTATTCAAGCGGGTTATGGACTCCCAACTTTACCCCGTAAACAGATTACTGTATCACATCAGTTACCCTTCCATTGATTGACATATTGCCTTTCTAGTGTCTGATGTATTCTGCTGTCAGTCCTATTCTCTACTATCCCCCCTCCCCTCCCCACCCCTCCCCTTTTCTCTCTCTACCCCTTCTACTGTAAATCATTTCTTCCATTTGTATTATCTTGTCTTACCCCTCCATTACATAGTTCTTGATATATCATATTTCACATTTTGATTCAAGTGGGTTATGCACTCCCATTTTACCCCTTATACAGCTTGCAGAATCACATCAGTTACACTTCCATTGCTTTACATATTGCCATCCTAGTGTCTGTTGTATTCTGCTGCCTTTCCTATCCTCTACTATCCCCCCTCCCCTCTCCTCCCCTCCCCTCTTCTCTCTCAACCCCCCCTACTGTAATTCATTCCTCCCCATTGTATTATTTTTTCCTTTCCCCTCACTTTCTCTTGTATGTAATTTTGTATAACCCTGAGGGTCTCGTTTCATTTCCATGCAATTTCCCTTCTCTCTCCCTTTCCCTCCCACCTCTCAACCCTGTTTAATTATGGTCTTCTTCTCGTGCTCTTTTTCCCTAGTCTGTTCTTAATTACTCTCCTTATATCAAAGAAGAAATTTGGCATTTGTTTTTTAGGGCTTGGCTAGCTTCGCTTAGCATAATCTGCTCTAATGCCATCCATTTCCCTCAAAATTCTATGATTGTGTCATTTCTTAATGCAGAGTAATACTCCATTGTGTATAAATGCCACATTTTTTTTATCCATTCGTCTATTGAAGGGCATCTAGGTTGGTTCCACAGTCTTGCTATTGTGAATTGTGCTGCTATGAACATCGATGTAGCAGTGTCCCTGTAGCATGCTCTTTTTAGGTCTTTAGGGAATAGACCGAGAAGGGGGATAGCTGGGTCAAATGGTGGTTCCATTCCCAGCTTTCCAAGAAATCTCCATACTGCTTTCCAAATTGGCTCCAGCAATTTGCAGTCCCACCAACAATGTACAAGTGTACCCTTTTCCCCACATCTTTGCCAGCACTTATTGTTGTTTGACTTTGTAATGGCTGCCAATCTTACTGGAGTGAGATGGTATCTTAGGGTGGTTTTGATTTGCATTTCTCTGACTGCTAGAGATGGTGAGCATTTTTTCATGTACTTGTTGATTGATTGTATGTCCTCCTCTGAGAAGTGTCTGTTCAAGTCCTTGGCCCATTTGTTGATGGGATTATTTGTTATCTTATTGTCTAATTTTCTGAGTTCTTTATATACTCTGGATATTAGGGCTCTATCTGAAGTGTGAGGAGTAAAGATTTGTTCCCATAATGTAGGCTCCCTATTTACCTGTCTTATTGTTTCTTTTGCTGAGAAAAAAACTTTTTAGTTTGAGTAAGTACCATTTGTTGATTCTAGATGTTAAATCTTGTGCTATGGGTGTCCTATTGAGGAATTTGGAGCCCGACCCCACAGCATGTAGTTCGTAGCCAACTTTCTCTTCTATCAGATGCCGTGTCTCTGATTTGATATCAAGCTCCTTGATCCATTTTGAGTTAACTTTTGTGCATTGCGAGAGAAAGGGATTCAGTTTCATTTTGTTGC
Source organism: Ictidomys tridecemlineatus (assembly GCF_052094955.1). Classification (NCBI taxonomy): domain Eukaryota; kingdom Metazoa; phylum Chordata; class Mammalia; order Rodentia; family Sciuridae; genus Ictidomys; species Ictidomys tridecemlineatus. Next base: position 55,824 of record NW_027523072.1, on the reverse strand, counting down.
ATATGGATTTCCAGCTTTCTCAGCACCATTTGTTGAAGATGCTATCCTTCCTCCATTGCATGCTTTTAGCCCCTTTATCAAATATAAGAAAGTTGTAGTTTTGTGGGTTGGTTTCTGTGTCCTCTATTCTTTACCATTGGTCCAACCGCCTGTTTTGGTACCAGTACCATGCTGTTTTTGTTACTATTGCTCTGTAGTATAGATTGAAATCTGGAATCGCTATACCACCTGATTCACACTTCCTGCTTAGTATTGTTCTTGCTATTCTGGGTCTTTTATTCTTCCATATGAATTTCATGATTGCTTTCTCTATTTCTACAAAAAATGCCTTTGGGATTTTGATTGGCATTGCATTAAACCTATAGAAAACTTTTGGTAATATCGCCATTTTGATGATGTTAGTTCTGCCTATCCATGAACAAGGTATATGTTTACATCTTCTAAGGTCTTCTTCAATTTCTCTCTTTAGGGTTCTGTAGTTTTCATTGTATAAGTCTTTCACCTCTTTCGTTAGGTTGATTCCCAAGTATTTTATTCTTTTTGAGGATATTGTGAACGGAGTGGTTGTCCTCGTGTCCATTTCAGAGGATTTGTCACTGATATACAGGAATGCCTTTGATTTATGTGTGTTGATTTTATAACCTGCCACTTTGCTGAATTCATTTATTAGCTCTAACAGTTTCTTTGTAGACCCTATTGGGTCTGCTAGGTATAGAATCATGTCATCTGCAAATAGTGATAATTTAAGTTCTTCTTTTCCTATTTTTATGCCTTTAATTTCTTTCATCTGTCTAATTGCTCTGGCCAGTGTTTCGAGAACTATGTTGAACAGAAGTGGTGAGAGAGGACATCCCTGTCTTGTTCCAGATTTTAGAGGGAATGCCTTCAATTTTTCTCCATTCAGAATGATGCTAGCCTGAGGCTTACCATAAATTGCTTTTACAATGTTGAGGTATGTTCCTGTTATCCATAGTTTTTCGAGAGTTTTGGACATAAACGGATGCTGTACTTTGTCGAATGCTTTTTCTGCATCTATCGAGATGATCATATGGTTTTTATTTTTAAGTCTATTGATGTGGTGAATAACATTTATTGATTTCCGTATATTGAACCAGCCTTGCATTCCAGAGATGAATCCTAATTAATCATGGTGCACAATTTTTTTGATATGTTTTTGTATCCGATTTGCCAGAATTTTATTGAGGATTTTTGCATCTATGTTCATTAGAGATATTGGTCTGTAGTTTTCTTTCTTTGAAGTGTCTTTGTCTGGTTTCGGAATCAGGGTTATGTTGGCCTCGTAGAATGAATTTGAAAGTTCTCCCTCCCTACACTTACTTTTCAAAAATATAAAGTAATTTCTAATTTAGTTAAATATGTAGTTATTCTATTCAAAACAATCTCATTCCTAGCATATTTCCAAGGAAATTAATGCACAGTTCACAAAAATTATTGTGTAAAAATTCATAATAACTCAAACAAATATTATGCCTTCAGCAGAAGGACAGAAGACAAATCACGGTTTATAATGCAGTGGAATAATTCAGTTATTTTAGAAACACAAATACTGGAACATTAATAACATTGACAAATCCAAAAAAAATTTCTGGGTGAAAGAAGCCAGATACAAAATATATACTGCATGTTTCCTTTAAATAAAGTTCAAAAATTAGCAAAACAGGTATAATGGTCAAGTAATAATGGTGATCTTTTTTTTTTTTTTTTTTTGGAGCTCAGGGGTGATAACAGTTGAAGCATGAAAGAATTTTCTAAAGAGATGGAAATGTTTTATATCCTGTTTTTTGGTAGTTCATATATATGTAAAATATTATAAACCTGTATACTTTAGATCTGTGCATTCTTTGAGTACAAATTATAGTTTAATTTTTAAAAATAGCCTTATTTTAAAAATAAGTAATTAATGGGGAAGAGTGGTACCTGCCTGTAATCCCTGGTACTTGGAAGACTAAGGCAGGAGGATCATAAATTTGAAACTCTGCAAGGCCTCCCGCCCCAAATAATTGAAAGGGCTGGGGATATAGCTTCATGGTAGAGTGCCACTGGGTTCAATCCCAAGTACTGCAGTAAGTAAGTAAGTAAGTAAGGAAGTAAATTGATACATAGAAGTGAAAGCATTTTTTCAAGATGATTATTAACTCAGGATTGGTTGGAACCACATATAAATATTTTTTTAGGTCTCTAAGAGGTTAAGTATTTTCTCCCATATTTTTGCATTTCTCTACTTCTTTTTTTCCACAGTGATAGTCCAGAACATATCACATTTTACAAGTGATATCAGTTGTTTCCTAATCACAATCTGTTTGAAGCAGTCAATGTGATTGGTGGGTGCATTCGGTCTGTATCACAGATACAAAGCCTTGCTCACCATAATGGATGGGCATGGGCATGTGTTTGTGTGTGTGTGTGTGTGTGTGTGTGTGTGTGTGTGTGTGTTTGTGTGTGTTATTTGTTGTGGAATTGGTCTTGACTGAGAACACTGTCTTATAGTTAGTGGGATGGCAAGTTGGCATCTCAGGCAACATTGATGGCAGAAATCTCAAAGAATATAGCAGGAATCTGCCATGTAAGGCTCAGCAAGCTCAGAACACTTGGTTATCCTAATTGCTATAAATGGAAAGACCCTCACTATTGAGCTTCTCTGAGAGCTGCATCACACTGGGGCGGGAGGATGGAGCCCATTTCCATAGAGATGTACCCTGTTTCTATGGAGACTCCAGCTAGGCTTCAAGGGGCTGGTGGAATAGTACCAGTGGATGCTGCCAAGCGCTGGGTCATTCTGAGGAGCCTGCTACTTTAGGGGCGGTGGCAGGTATCAGCTTATGGGGCCGGGACTAGGCTCTGTGAAGCTGTGTCAGGCCTGATTTCTAAGCAAGGTACTTGGCAATAGAAACCTCAGAAAACCTCCCACCCACCACCATGCCATGGGCCACCAGAGAGCCCAGGTGTGTCTCTGGAAGCCAGGCTTGTGTATGAGCATGGACATCAATGATTGCAAAGTATCAACAAGAGGGGACCATAAATCTCTTTCAGGTGAGTGCAGAATGAAAACAGAGACATCTGGAGGGAAATAGACTGGGTTTTAGAAAATCATCTGATCTCTAGGTCTAGAACACGCAGATAGACCCACTCATGGAATTGTGTGTGTGAGTCCAAGGAGCAGGGGTCAATAACTGTGAAACCTGGTTCCCCAGGTTTTAGACACACCTGTTTAGTTCAAAAGAGTGATATGAGTGCTAAAACAAGATCAAAATGAAGTGGTCTGTATCTGAAGACGTGCTGTGTTGAAGGTGGGAGAAAATCTCTGAAGCCCTCATGGAGAAGGATATGGAGAACTTTAAAGTCCTAGTTGAAGAGGACATGGTAAAGACAAAAAATCAGTTTGGGCAGGCTGGCTAGCTGTTGGGATCACTCAGGAAAACAGGAATATGTGAGGAATAGCAGATGTAGAGGAGGCTTTGGTGGATTTGAAATGAGTAATGTTGAATGTGAGTTATTTGTGGGATAATCACGTGGAAATGCCCTTCACAGACTGCCTAGAACTGCAGGTGTGGATTTGGGAGTCATTGTCTTGAAGGCAACTGTTACAGCAAAGGGTGAATATGAAATCCTCCAGGAGAATAGAGAAAGTAGAGAAGGAAATAGAGAAAGTAGAAATTCTTGTGATACTTGGTGTTCACGAAAATTGTAGTAAAAGTTTATCCAGAAATGACTAAAAACACCACACTATCTAGTTCAGTTGTAGGTATCGCATTCTCTAAATAATTTCCCTAAACAAGAGGTTACCTTATTAGCATTGATGTATAATAAATCAACTTTGAAATGGAGCTGGAAGCTACATGTACTTGACTTTTCTTATGTTCTCTGTTTTCTCTATCAACTACCTGGATGAACTTCAAGTCATTTAGAAATCAGTGACATGTACTTTCTTTTAACTCCCCGTATCAAAAAGATCAATATGACAATGTCTTTTATAGGTAGATATATAGATGATTTCAGAAAAAGAAATAAAATTCCACATAGAAGGCAGTTCCAGCAGATTTTACTATGGGAAATTGGTACATGGTCTGTGGATGTGTAAAAGGGAAAACTAAATGTAAATGTTCAGTGATTTAAAAATACAATCTCTGAAGTTGTGCATACTTCTATTGTAAAGGTCTTAAATATAAAAGTCAGTTCAGGAGGGACAATTTCATGGGGCATTAAAAAAATCTTCCAATGTATGTTTATATAATTTTATCTACATATAAGTTTTTTTTTGGTTTTACTGGCTAATTTCTTTTAGGTCACGGGTGTGGGGTAGGGTGAAGGATGATACCCAAACATTTTTTTTCTTATACTCTATGCTCTTTATTAATGTAGGGCATTAGATTGAATCATCATCATGGTCACCATTAGAATCCATTATTAACAATCATAACTCATAAATGACAATTTGAGACACAATATGTACTTTCTCATTAGAATTTATATAATGCAGCATAGGAATTAGATCAACTTAATAGTAAACCCTCTGCTCTGCAATAATAATAACCATAATCATTATAATTATCTAGAGCATATTTCATAGAAAAATAATTTGAGTGTGAGTCTTTTTAGATTGCTTCAATACACATAAATGCCTGACTTTAAAAACCTTGTTTAATGTAGTTTAAAAGTGGCATGTTTTCTGTAAAAATTAGATTGAATTTCGGATAATCCATTCTATCAAAACTCAGTGAATTTCTTTGAAAAGATGAATTTTTACATACCTGAATCCAATCAGGATTTTTCAAATTGAGTAACGAATAGAGACACACATTAGATAAAAATACCTAACACTCATTAAATGCCTATAAGACTTTTACATGCATTAACTTATTTGGTTTACACAACAACTTATAAGATAATCCATTATCCCCATTTTAAAGAAAGAAGAATTGAAATTAATGCACAATATATTAATACAAGTAGGGAAACATCAGTGAATCCTTTAATTTGCATAATGTACATTAATTTGTACATTTAATATGTATTAACAATCATGATTTAAAAAACAAAAAAAAATTGACTCAGAAAATTTATCATGTAATAACTATTATTTGTAGTGATACTTTGTTACCTGACGATAATACCATATATTACTAAACTGTCTTATTATCTTCAATGCCCAGACATTGTTGTCTTTGGTTCTAATAATTCATTGCACATGATTAATAGGCCAACACAGTTTCATTAAAATTCCAAATCTCAGGGCCTTAAGAAGCTTAAAGTATTTAAATGTCAATAGAAAGTCGGTGCTTCAGTTAAGCACAACTAATTTTAAAATCTAAATATAAACAAAATAAAATAAATAAGTCTAGAATCTTAAAAGAAGAAATTTTTTTTTGTTTGCAATAAATGAAATGTTTTCCTGACTAAACTTAGGGATTCATTTCCTCAAAAGAAAAAAAAATGGGCATGACAAAAACGAGGAAGAATGGTGTGATCATAAAAACCCTTATGCACATCAGGGAAACAATGATTCCTATTTGATCTCAATAGCACAAACAATGATTAAAATTTTTAAATCCAATATTCATGTTGTCCAGTAAATTGCTTAAAACACACACACACACACACACACACACACACACGCACGCACACACAGTACAAGGTCAATTTATTCAGAAAAATTTCTGAATGATTTCAGGTGCTTGTGGCAATGTGAATTTATTACTGTGAAATCTGTGAGCTATCTGGCCTGGCCAAGAGTCTTCCTCATATCCTTCCATGTGGTGTGGGTGCTTGGAGCCGAGGGAAAGATCAGAGGTCATTGTGCAGGACAGTTGGCCTCAGTCAGTGAGTTCCAAGTGGTCCCAGTGATGCTGATCCAAGGACACACTTTGGGGAAGGCTGGGCTGTTTCACCTAACATGCAGGGATGCCCTTACCCCTAACTGGTAGGTTTTAAATCTTAACAAATTCACCAGGAAAAAGCCTCCCTCCTGTCTTGGAGATTCAGCACTCAATTCAGCATTTCACATCTCTTTCAGTTCTGTTTTTTTGGCACCAGGGTGTAGGGGGGAAGTTACCGGAGATTGAACTCAGGGGCTTGACCACTGAGCCACATCCCCAGCCCTATTTTATATTTTATTTAGAGAAAGGGTCTCATTGAGTTTCTTGGTGCCTTTTTTTTTCTGAGGCTGTCTTGAACTCACTATCCTCCTGCCTCAGCCTCCTGAGCTGCTGGGTTACAGACGTGCACCACTGTGCCAGCTCTTTCAGTTCTTTTTATTTTACCTGTGCTTCTTCTAGCATAAAGGGGAAAGGGAAGACAAATTATTACCTCTTATGATATGTCAGAGCTTTCTAGTTATAAAATTTTTCAACATAAAAAATTCTCTTTTGCATTTAGGATTTTAAAATTTTTTTTCTTCGTAGTGGTTAGTTTCAATTCAAACCAATTTTGTTCCTATACAGGGTCTAATTTAGTCCTAAGCCAGATCTACTAAGAAACCCAAAGAGGATAAGATCTGATCCCTGTCCGGCTGCGCCCCTCCCCTGACTCCAGCAATGGCAAGGCCCTACTGAGGTGGATGGCGCAAGGCATCCATCCTCTGGAGGAGTGCAGTATGTGTCTGGAAATGGGCTGATTTGTTTTTGTATTTCTTTAATAAGTATAGTTCTGATTTCTCATATGACCATTAAGTATAAAGGAAAAATCATGACTTTCCCAATTAATGACACTACTTCTAAAGCATAGATCTGTTTGCTCTAAGTACAATGATTCAGCTGTGGAGTGTAAATTGTTAATGTCTAAAGAACAACTCCCTGTATTCCTGTCAAGAAAGTTTTTAAGAAATTAAATTAAAATCTAGGGAGGAAAATTAATGTTAAGAAGATAGATTAGTGCTTAGTACTGGGCAACTTGTTCTTGTTCCTGTGCACAATGGTTTGTGCTCTTACTTTTGTTTTGTTACAAGTAATAACAAATCAACTTCTTGCCATAACCATGGCACCGGTTCCAGTCAGTAAGGCAAGAAAGAATAGTTAAGGTATAGGCCAATAGTTTGGGACATTTGTAACTATTATTAAAAGTTAACTAAGCAGAAACAGCTCAAAGCAAAACTCGAACTCAAAGTACAAATGCTTGCTTATGCATAAGCCAAGATACATACTTCTATTCTAATTGTAGCTACGTAATATTTTGTTTTGTTTGAATAATGATTCCTGTTTTGTAACCACAAAGTACTGTAAGCCTGCCAAAATGAAAAGTATATATGATCAACTTCACAAGTAAAGATTGGGATCAACACCTTCACTTTGGTGTCTTTGTTGTTTCTCCACCCCCTCTTTCGCCGACTGCTCACCATCAGTTCATCTCCTGAGAGCCCCTGTTGGAGCTGGTCTCTGACACTGTCCTTCAACAAACTTACAATCTAATGGGAAGATGAACTCAATATGTGCAGGAAACTTCGTAACAATTCTATGTAATCTACAAATTATCATTATTTTCCCTTAGTGTTTGCTTGGGCAGCTCTGGGAATGGGGCACGTAAAACTTGTCAAAGCCCCTCATTCCATCTTGAATATGCGCTCCTCCAGGTCCTAGTTGGGCTTCTCAATTGTGTTCTAAACACTAGGGCAACACTTTGTGTAAATGTGCTCTCAGTAAAACATTGAAGAATGAAGAAGGTCTGTCAAGTACATACATGAAGCAGAGTTTTTAAAAGATTCTTTAAAGACGGTACTGTGTAGGACCTAAAGGATCTAACAGAGACTTTACAGAGGCGAGAGGACATTTCTGTTCAGTGGTTCTGGTGCAGATATCTTGCTAAGAAAAATAAAGCCTCTGTGGGCATAAGTGAGGCAGCATAGCCCAGCGGCTTCTGAGGGACTCAGTGTCTCGTGTCTCCTAAACATATCCCTTATGGAGACCATCGGCTCAGTTCCCACAGAACAAGCAGCTCTGCATCTTTCTTTCCCAATCAGTCATCTCAGAGTCAGGTGACCAAGAATGAAGTCACTTATGAGTGACCCCAAAATATAATATTTCTAAAAGAGGGGGTTGTGTATGAAGTAGATTACTCACAAGCTTCAGGGAATTATTACAGTTAATAAATTGCTTGCAACTCCCCTCCCCAAGCATCCACGTGTTGTAAGATAAAGATGAAAACCCCTAGTTAGTGAATGAATACTTTTCTAAACATAACTTTTACTACAATAATGATTTTTATTTAAACAGATATTTAGGTAGGTCTATTGTTATGCTATATTGTATCATAATGGGAATGTGTCCCTATACTTTCTCCCTAAAAATTATTCCTTTCTGTCCTGCTCATTAAAAGCAGAGGATTAACACTTAGCATTCTCTATTGTTTACCATAAGTAATTTTCCACACACATCATCTCACTTAAGGAATTTAGGCATCCCAGGGTTTCTGGTTATGTTTTGGGTTTTCTTCCAGTACTGGAGGCATCATGCTAAATCCCTCAGGTTTTGTGATAACCTCTGAAGTTATTTCTACTCTGGCAATACAAGTAGTATTGTGGAAACTTAGACACACATAGAAAAGGTATTACAATAGGTCATTACATAAATGCCATCAAAATGGTAATGAAAATATGTACAATATTCTGTAATATGTTTTTAAGGTGTAGGTATATCCTGATTCTGGGATAGTGTTTTTGAAAATTGTGATGGTAAATAAACTACTTACCAGCAACTCTCACAGAGATGCGTAGATTTCTGGTTGTGGTGTGGCCCTTGCTGCTCTCCATACTAGCACCTGGGCTGCAAAGAAACCTCTTGCTAAAACTGGCTGTTGGTCTCCATTCACCACAAAACGGACCTGATATTCTGAAAGTTGCCTGTCGCATATCTGTGGCCTCATGAAGGAGTCAAAATTCTCTGATCTCTCACATTTCATTTCTCTGTGATAAACATTTATAGAGGTCTGGGGCCGACCTGTTGAGAATATGCATCGTGCCTTTCCTCTGCAGCTGCTCTGGGACTCCTCAGTGTGCAAACACAACTTAAGAGCAATGGCTTGAGTTCAACTGCAACAATGGAGAGCAGTTAATTTGCTGTTGGATTCATTAATGTTTTGGCAATCACCTGTTCTCAGCATGCAGCGAGAAGATCAGCGTCCTCTCTCTTCTGGGATGTGGGTGAGTGAAGTTCAGAGTGAGATTTTTGCTCAGAAGTTGTGGGTGGCTAAAACCTCAAGACTGCCTTCCCTTCCCGCTAGGGAGAGAAGGGTTCAGGGTGGGTGTACACTTATTGGGATGGATTTCGCACGGCATATAAAGTTTTTCCTTCATGTTACATACTTTGCCAGATGGACAGATATCAGAAGCCACAATATTAAAAGCATCCCCACTATCTTCAGCTGATCCACTCCTGCTAAGGGCTGATCCCTTATCTAACCCTGTATGACTTCGTGCCCCTTAATTTTATGATCCTGCTGATGCTCATGACCTGGTGAAGAAATTGTTTGCTATGGAGTTTAAAAGTAGGGGAAAAAAAGAGTCATCAAACAGCTCTTTCGGGCACAGATGGAGAAAAGACAACAAGCTTGAAAGTCTTGTAGTATTTTACTGCACAAAAATAAAAATAAAAGTATTAGATAAAGAGGTAAGTCTCTAAAACTTAAAATTTCCCATAATACAATGGGGTTTTCCTCATGCTTAGGAGAGACACATTAACAGTACTCATAAAAGATCTTAGAATGATTAGCCATCAGGGAAAGGCAAAGCTAAAGCACATTTGATGAAGCACTTCACACATTCCAGGGTTGTCACAATAAAAGAAAGGATAATGATGTGTTGTTAAGGGAGTGAGGAAATCAGAAGCTTTATTCACCACTCTTAATAATAAGGTAAGCTGGTTCCACTGGTCTGAAAATGATCTGGAACTTCTTCAGAAAGTTAAATATGGACTTAACGATCCACCTCTTCCACTCCTACTTACAAACTCAAGATAAATAAAAAAGTTGTCCACCAATGATTTCTACATGAATGTTCATATAATGTTCATATTATATATAATGTTCATATTATATATACGAATCTTATTCATATTAGTCAAAAAGTGAAAATGACCAGGCAGGTCTGTAAACTAGCTACTCAAGAAGCTGAGGCAGGTGGATATCTAATTCAGGGACAACCTGGGCAAATTTGCAAGACCCTGTCTCAAAACAAAATTTTTAAAAGTGTTGGGCTTTGGCTTAGTGGTAGAACATTGTCTAGTGTGCAGGAGGCTCCGGGTTCAATCTGCAGAACGACACCCACACAGACACAATGTAAAAATTACTATCCAGTGGGAAATGAACAAAAGAATGTGGCAATTTCATAAGATGAAAATCAGTCACAATAAGGAGGAATAAACTAAAATACTATCACAAGCTACAATATAACTGAAAATTGCAAACATCCTAAGTGAAAGGAGTCAGATCCAAAAGGCATATATGGTATTACTTCATTAAAAATATCCACACAAACTCGAGTGTATACATAGGTCTTTCCACATGTGAAAGAGAAACACAGAAATGGTGTTTACTTATAACTTAGAATCAAGATCCATTAGGAAAATGCAAGTCAAAGTCACATTGCACATAGCACTTCACATTCACTAGTGTTGGCTAGAGCTGCAATATTGGGGGAAAGGAGATTGACTGCTTTGGGTATAGGCTTTTTTTTGGAGAGAAAAGTAATAAAAATATTCTGAAATACCTGTGTATTAGAGAACCCAGGTGAGGTCACAATGTGTCACATACTTAGCACAGTGTTCTTCCCCTGGTTGGCGGGGCACCACAGTGGTCATGAGACACTGTGTATGGAGTTCACATATTTCTACAACTAAGACATTTCCTAGAATGAAACCATCATCTAGTTCTAATCTCACTATACAGTCTGTCTCCCAGCAAGCTTCCTCAGGGCACTCTGGACCTCATTGCTTCTCAGGCTGTGAATGATGGGCTTCAACATGGGGTCACCACACAGAAGAGCACAGAGACCAGGCTGTCTGTCTCCAGCCTTCTCTGGGCCTGTCATATTGGAAGTTGGCTGTTCCATAAAAGACCACCCCAACAGTGAGGGGGGACGCACAGGTGGAGAAGGCCTTCCTCCTGCTCTGGGGAGAGGGAATCCCCAGGATGGTCGCCATGATGAGTGTGTAGGAGCCTGTATTGAAGAGGCAGGGTCTCAGGCCCATGGTGGCACTGACAACGTGGAGCGCAGACTCGTTGACAGAGGTGTCTTAGCAGGAGAGCTTCAGGAGCAATGGGGTGTCACAGAGAAAGTGGATGATCTGGTGCGGCCCACACAGAGTGAGTGTGATGGCCAGCACCGTGTGTGTGACCAAATTCACCAGCCCACACAGCCAGGAACCAGGCACCAGGCCAACACAGACCTTCACACTCATGATAACTGGGTACTGAGGAGGACGGCAGATGGCCACACAGCAGTCATACTGTCCACACAGCCAGTAAGACGCCTTCTGTGCAAGCACTTCTCACCAATAAGAAGATCTGCGAAAGGCAGCCTTTATAAGAAATGGCCTTCTTCTTCCAGAAGAAGTTCACCAGCAGTTCTGGGAGGGTGGTGGATGTGTAGCAGACGTCCACGAAGCTCAAATTGCTGAGGAAAAAGTACATTGGAGTGTGGAGAGCAGGATTGACCCTGGTGGCCACTATTATGAGCATGTTCCCCAGGAGAGTGGTCAGGTAAATGACCAGAAAGAGCAGAAAGAACCAGCCCTGTAGGTTAAAGTGGTTAGAAAATCCCAAGAAGATGAATTCAGTGACAAATGATTGATTTCTCATTTCTAATGTTGTCATAGCTACAAAACAGAGAAAAAAGAGACCATGATGAGAATGGAGTGAGAGCACCCCAAACAGGCTTGTTAATCTGCAGCAACATGGCAAATAATATCAAATGAAAAGCAGCCTGGAGACTTATAACCTGTGGGACCAGTCTCAGGGAATCAGACCCATGGAGCCGCACACATTTGCAGGGGTGATAGTGGGTGGTAGTAACCAGAGAATTTCTAGAAGCCAATAGAAAGCCATTTGACCTCATCATTGTGTGAAGTCATTTCTCACTGTCTCAGTAAACTCTGTCTCCTGTTGTCCTTTTATGTAAACATAGGATTTTTGTAGAAGTTCATTTTCATTGCAAATGTTAAGAAAAAAATTTACAAAGCAGAGTCATCATCTGCAGAAGCAGTCAGTGTTGACTTCAGTGTTTTCAAATGTAGAGTTTTTCTCATTTTACATCAATCTTGATCTCTGTGTTCGGAAAGGCAGAAGTTAACTTTTCCTGTACAATGCTTAAATTATCAGGGCCAGAGCAAAATAGAGGAAAGAAGTTGATGTAGTGGGGTTGGACTGGCTATCTTAAGTATACAGGGAAGATCAGTGGAGTAGAAGGAGAATGAGAGGGCGGAGAGGTTTGGGAAGAGAGGAAATGTGAAAGGTCTTTACGCAGATCATGTTATTTGCACATGGAAGTCTACCACAGGGGACTGCACCTGTATGTATATGTAGAAAGCACCAGTCAGAAATTAACAGATAAATGACCCAAAGAAAGATCAGTAGAGAAAGGAGAATGGAGGCAGAAAGAGGAGCGAGATGGGGGGTGGGGACTGAATAGAGTAAATCAGATTCCATGCACCTAGGATCTTTTCCAAATCAACCCAACTTCTATGTATAACTATTATGCTCTAATAAAAAAATTTAAGAAGATGACATGATCCATTCAGCAAAGAGTGAGATTTGATTTTTTCTTGACCTATTTGTATACCTTTAATTTCTTTCTTTTGTCCAATGGCTCTGGTAATTTCAAGGATGAAGTTGATAGAAGTGGTGAAAGAGGGGGCACCCTGTCTTCTTCCAGTTTTTAGAGTGAATGCTTTCAACCTTTCTCCACTTAGAATGATGCTGCCTTGGGTTTAGCATAGATAGCTTTTACAATGCTTTTACAAAGTTCCTTCTGACCCTAGTGTTTCTACTCTTTTGACAGGTAGGGGTGCTATATTTTGTTAAATGCTTTATCTGCATCTATTGAGATGATCAATAAACTTACATCTTTCTTAAATAAACTTAATCTCTCCCCTTTGGCTAAACATTCAGATCATCTCCAGTCCTACAAATATTTTAATGAACGTTTTCCTACATAAACATATGTGACCATTTCGAATTATCTCTTCAGAATAAAATTTAAATCTGACATAAAAGAATTTGTTGTGCATTTTCTATTTAAAACTAGCTCATGGGAGAAATTATATTAAGTGAAATAAGCCAGACACATATAGAGAAATAGCAGTTTTTCAATTCTTTGTGGAAGCTAAAAAGTTGATCTCAGAGAAGTAGGGAGTAGAGCTGTTGTTATTGGAGCCTGGGAGAGAATCACAAAAATCATTGTGAGTCTGATTTCTCAAAGACGCATGTGAAAAACTGCCTGAAACATGCCCTCTGAATGTGGTCTTTAAAAAAAAATAAGAGTGGACTTCTGACAGGGTCCTCAGAAAATTTCTCTTCTCTCCTCAGTGAGCAGCAGGAGGTCCATGGGTCTGGCTGCATAGGAGCTAGCTGTGGTGTTCAAATGGGCAGGACCAGGGCGGCTGGAGAATCTCAATAATCACTAGTAGACCGCATTCTAGGTGAGGGCAGGCTGGAAACAGGCCATCCAGAAGGAAATGGCTTAAGCTCTGTGGATTTAGGAAACGGTTGTGGGTCTAATCCACTCATAACACCTACTCCCTGGGTCAGTCCACGGTTGCCACAGTTACCACAGGCCTGACCAGAACAACCCAGAGGGGAAGATGCACTCTGGCCTCCTGGCTTGGATGTTTGGTCTGGGGCCAGCTGACCCATTTCTGCCGGCCTGAGATGAGGTGGGACACCGAGGTTGAAGGAAAAAAGGGGGGAAGCGTCCCTAGCTCATGGCAGCCAGAAGGTTGGAGCGGGGGAGGGGACGAGAGAAGACAGTTCACAGGGGACAAGATGTGATTTCCCAGGGCATGTCCCTGGCCACACTCCACTTTGCCACACTCCTCTCAGTACAGTGGGCCTTTCAGATAAATAACCCACAAAATGGATGGATCCACGAATTAGGTCACAAGTCTCACAGTCTAATCATTTCACCTCTGAACACTGCTACTGTGGCTGACCCTGAGCTTTTGGTGGGGGGATACCTTATTTCTAAGCCATAATATTCCCTACAGTCCATGTGCTTTTGTTAGAATACCTTCATGAAGTCTGGGAGAGTAATCTGGTGCCAAAACAAGATTAAAAAAAAATATCTGGTAACTGAAGATGTGACATTTGGAGCTTGGGGAAAAGCTCTGAAGAGGAGCCCTGGGTGGAGCACTTTAAAGTCCTGGTGACGAGGACACAAGAGGGGACCTGGTCTGTGGGGTAGCTGAGTGGCAGGGGGATGAATCATTAAAACATAAAAAAAAATGTGAAGGAGCATGTCTGGGGAGAGAAAAAGAGAGAAGGAGGTTGGGCCTGGAGTCTGGATACCTGCCGGTCTCCTTGAGGAGATTCCAGGAGGCAGCAGGACAGGTTCTCAGGAGATAGGCCTTGGAGTCATGGCTTAGAGTGACTGTGGAAGTCACAGGTGCTCATAAAGCCAAAAGAGAGCAGGGTGAGGAGAGAGGGCCTGATGGACTGTGCGGAAAAGAAGGTGTCCAAAAAGAGAATCACCAGCTATCAGCAATCATTCTGCACCACAGTGTCAAAGCTCTGCTCTTTGTACCAGGCCTTCTGCACCCCAGTCTAAAACCTCTGCTCCCTATAACAGTCCTTCTGCACCCCAGACTCCAACCTCTGCTCCCTGCAACAATCCTTCTCCACCCCAGTCTCCAAGTTCTACTCTCTGAAACACTCCTTCTGCAACCCAGTCTCGAACATCTGCTCTCTGCCACAGTCCTTCTGCACCTCAGTCTGAAAACTCTGCTCTTTGCAACACTCATTCTGCACCCCAGTCTCCAAACTCTCCTCTCTGTAACAGCCCTTCTGCACCTCAGTCTCCAAACTCTGCTCTCTATAATATCCTTCTGCACACCAGTTCCAAACTATGATATCTGAAAGAGGCCTTCACCCCAGTCTCGAACCTCTGCTCCCTGCAAGAATCTTTCTGCATTCCAGTCTCCAAGTTCTGCTCTGAAGAGTCCTTCTGCAACCCACTCTCGAACATCTGCTCTCTGTAACAGTCCTTCTGCTCCTAAGTCTGAAAGCTCTGTTCTCTGCAACAATCATTCTGCAATCCAGTCTCCAAACTCTGCTCTCGGTAACAATCCTTCTGCACCTCAGTCTCCAAACTCTGCTCTCTATAATATCCTTCTGCAACCCACTCTCCAAAGTGTGATATCTGCAACAGGCCTTCTGCACGCCAGTCTCCAAACTCTGCTCCCTGCAAGAATACTTCTGCACACCAGTCTCCAAGTTCTGCTCTCTGAAAGAGTCCTTCTGCACCCCACTCTCTAACATCTGCTCTCTGCAACAGTCCTTCTGCACCTACGTCTGAAAACTCTGCTCTCTGCAACAATAATTCTGCAACCAAGTCTCAAAACTCTGCTCTCTATAAGAGTCTTTCTGCACCTCAGTCTCCAAACTCTGCTCTCTGTAACAGACCTTCTGCACCCCAGTCTCCAACATCTGCTCTCTACAATGATCCTTCTTCTCCCCAGGCTCAAACCTCTCCTCTCTGCAAAGGGCCTTCTGCACCCCAGTCTCCAACCTCTTCTCTCTGCAACGATCTTTCTGCACCTCAGTTTCCAACCTCTACTATATGTAACAGTTATTATGCACCCTAGTCTCCAACCTCTGCTCTCTGTAAGATTTTTCTGCACCTCAGTCTCCAAACTCTGCTTTCTGTATCAATCCATATGCACCCCAGTTTCCAACCTCTGCTCTCTGTAACAATCTTAGGCACCTAAATCTCAAACTTAAGCTCTCTGCAAAGGTAATTCTGCACCCCAGTCTCCAAACTCTGTTCTCTGTAACAGTCCTTCTGCACCACTGTCTGCAAAGTCTGCTTTCTGTATCAGTTCTTCTGTACCCCAGTCTGAACCTCTGCTCTCTGTAACAGTCCTTCTGCACTTCAGTCTACAACCTCTGCTCTCTGTAACAGTCCTTCTGCAACCTAGTCTCCAACCTCTACTCTCTGCAACATTTTTTCTGCACTTCAGTCTCCAACCTGTGCTCTCTGTAACTGTCCTTCTGCACCCCAGTCTCCAACATCTGCTCTCTGTAAGTATCGTTCTCCACCATAGTCTCCAAACTCTGCTCTCCTCATCGATCATTCCACACCTCAGTCTCCAACCTCTGCTCTCTGCAACGATTCTTCTGCACCTCAGTCTTCAAGCACTGGTCTCTATAACAGTCCTTATGCAGCTCAGTCTCCCACCTATGCTCTCTGTAAGATACTTCTGCACACCAGTCTAAAACATCTGCTCTCTGAAATGATCCTTAGAACCCCAGTCTCCAACCTCTGCTCACGGTAACAGTCCTTCTGTACAGTAGTCTCTAAACTCTGCTCTCTGTAACGGTCCTTCTACACCCCAGTCTCCAACCTCTACTTTCTGTATTAGTCTTTCTGCACCCCAGTCTCCAAACTCTGCAGTATGTATCAGTTCTTCTGCACCTCATTCTCCAAACTCTGCTCTCTGCAACAGTCCTCTGCACCCCAATCTCCAAACTCTGCTCTCTGTAACACTTTTTGTGCAATCCAGTCTTCACCCTCTGATCTCTGTAACAATCCGTCTGGACATCAGTCTCCAAACTCTGCTCTCTACAATGTTCCTACTGCTCCTCAGTCTCCAAACTCTACTCTCTGTAAAAGTCCTTCTGCAACCCAGTCTCCAACCTCTGCTCCCTGCAAGAATTCTTCTGCACACCAGTCTCCAAGTTCTGCTCTCTGAAAGAGTCCTTCTGCACCCCACTCTTGAAGAACTTCTCTCAGCACCAGTTCTTCTGCACCTAAGTCTGAAATCTCTGCTCTCTGCAACAATCATTCTGCAACAAAGTCTCCAAACTCTTCTCTCTGAAACAGTCCTTCCGCACCTATGTCTAGAAACTCTGCTATCTATAATATCCTTCTGCACACCAGTCTACAAACTGTGCTATCTGTATCAGTCCTGCTGCACCCCAGTCTCCAACTTCTGCTCTCTGTAACAGGCCTTCAGCACCCCAGTCTCCAACCTCTGCTCTCTGTAAAAGGCCTTCTTCATCCCAGTCTCCAACCTCTTCTTTCTAAAACGATCATTCTGCACCTCAGTCTCCAAACTCTGCTCTCTTCAACAGTCTTTCTGCACCTCAGTCTCCAAACTCTACTCTCTGTAAGATCCTTCTGCAACCCAGTCTACAAACTTCGCTCTCTGTAACAGTCCTTCTGCACCCCAGTATCCAACCTCTGCTCTCTGTAACAAACCTTCTGCACCCCAGTCTCCAACCTCTGCTCTCTGTAACAGTCCTATACCTCAGTCTCCAAACTCTGCTCTCTGTAACAGTCCTTCTGCACCCCAGTCTCCAAACTCTGATTTGTGTATCAGTCATTCTGCAACCCAGTCTCCAACGTCTGCTCTCTGTAACAGTTCTTCTGCACCTCAGTCTCCAACGTTTTCTCTCTGTAAAAGTTCTTCTGCACCCCAGTCTCCAACCTCTGGTCTCTCTAACCGTCCTTCTTCACCTCAGTCTCCAAACTCTTTTCAATGCAAAAGTCTTTCTACACCCCAGTCTCCAACCTGTGGTCTCTGGAACAGTCCTTCTATACCCCAGTCTCCATAATCTGCTCTCTGCAATGATCCTTCTGCACTCCAGTCTCCAACGTCTATTCTGCAACAGTCTTTCCGCAACCCAGTCTCCAAATTATGCTCTCTGTAAGATCATTCTGTACCTCAGTTTCCAACATCTGATCTCTGTAACACTCTTTCTGCACCCCAGTCTCCAACCTCTGCTCTCTGCAATGGTACCCCTGCACCCCAGTCTTTAACCTTGTTCTCAAAAACACTTCTTCTGTACCGCAGTCTTCAACATCTGTTCTCTGTAAGGGTCCTTCTTCACCCCAGTCTCTAACCTCTGCTTTCTGTATCAGTCTTTCTGAACCACAGTCTCCAAACTCTGCTCTCTGTAAAAGTCCTACTGCACCTCACTCTGCAATCTCTGCTCTCTGCAACAGTTCTTCTCCATCCCAGTCTCCAACCTCTGCTCTTTGTAACAGTCCTTCTGTACTACAGTCTCCAACCACTGCTCTCTGCAATGGTCCCACTGCACCCGAGTCTCCAACCTTGTTCTCAACAACAGTTCTTCTGTACCACAGTCTTCAAACTCTGTTCTCTGTAAGAGTTTTTCTCCAACCCAGTCTCTAACCTCTGCTCTCTGTAACGGTCCTTCTGCACCCGAGTCTCCAAACTCTGTGTAATGTATCAGTCATTCTGCACCCCAGTCCCCAACCTCTGCTCTCTGTAACAGTCCTTCTGTACCTAAGACTCCAACCTCTGTTCTCTGCAACAGTCTTACTGCGCCCCAATCTCCAACCTCTGCACTCTGCAACAGTCCTTATGCACCTCAGTGTCCAAACTCTTCTCTCTGTAAGATCCGTCTGAAACACAGTCTCCAACCTCCGCTTTCTGCAATGGTCCTTCTGATCGCTACAATAGTTATTCTGCAACCTAGTGTAAAACCTCTGCTCTCTGTAACAGTCTTTGTGTACTGCAGTCTCCAAACTCTGTTCTCTATAAGGGTTCTTCTCCACCACATTCTTCAACCTCTGTTTTCTGTATCAGTGCTTTTGCACTACATTCTCGAAACTCTGCTGTCTGTATCACGCATTCTGCACCTCAGTCTGCAACCTCTGCTCTCTACAATAGTCCATATGCACCCCAGTCTCTAATTTCTGCTCTCTGCAACATTCCTTCTGCACCTCAGTCTCCCACATGTGCTGTCTGCAACAGTCCTTCTCAAACCCAGTCTCCAAACTCTGCTCTCTGCAACAGTCCTTCTACACCCCAGTCTTCAAACTGTATCTGTCATTTTTCACCAGAGTCTCAAAACTCTTCCCTCTGTAACAGTCCTTCTGCAAGTCAGTCTGCAACCTCTGCTCTCTGCAACAGTTCTACTGCACCCCAGTCTCCATCCTCTGCTCTCTGCAACAGTTTTTTGCACCCCATTCTCCAACCTCTGCTCTCTATAACAGTCCTTCTGTACTGCATTCTCCAACATCCGCTCTCTGTAAGGGTACTTCTACACCCGAGTCTCCAACCTCTGCTTTCTGTATCAGTCCTTCTGCACCCCAGTCTCCAACCTGTGCTCTGTGTAACTGTCCCTCTGCACCTTAGTCTCCAACCTTTGCTTTCTGCTACAGTCCTTCTAGACCCCAGACTCAAACCTCAGCTCTCTCTAACAATCCTTCTGCACCTCCGTCTACAACGTCTGCTCTCTGCAATGGTCCTTCTACACCTGAGTCTCCAACATCTACTGTCTGTTACAGTGCTTCTACACCTCAGTCTCCAATCTCTGCTCTATGTAAGATCCTTCTGCAACCCAGTCTCCACACTCTGCTCTCTGTAAAAGACCTTCTGCACCCCAGTTACCAAACTCTGCTCTTTGTATCAGTCCTTCTGCACCCCAGTCTCCAACCTCTGCTCTCTGCAATGATCTCTCTGCACCCAAGTCTCCAACCTCTGCTCACTGCAACAGTCCTTGTGCAAACCAATCTCCAACATCTGCTCTCTACAACAGTTTTTCTGTACCTCAATCTGAAAACTCTGCTCTCTGCAATAATCCTTCTGCACCCGAGTCTCCAACCTCTGCTCACTGTAACAGTTCTTCTGTACCTAAGTCTCCAACTTCTGCTCTGTATCAGTTCTGCACACCTGTCTCCCACATCTGCTCTCTGTAACAGACCTTCTTCACCTCAGTCTTCAACCTCTACTCTGTGTAACAGTCCTTCTGCACCCCAGTGTCCAACCTCTGCTCTCTGCAACGATCCTTCTGCATCCCAGTTTCCAACATCTGGTCTCTGCAACAGTCCTTCTGCACCCAAGTCTCCAACATCTGATCTCTGCAACAGTCTTACTGCACCTCAGTCCGGAAACTCTGCTGTCTCCAACGATCCTTCAGCACCCCAGTCTACAAACTCTTCGCTCCGTAACAGTCTTTCTGCACCTCAGTCTCCAAACTCTGCTCTATGTAATATCCTTCTGCAACCCAGTCTCCAACATCTGCTCTCTCTAACAGCCTTTCTGCACCCCAGTCTCTAACCTCTGCTCTCTGTAACAGGCCTTCTGCACCCCAGTCTCGAAACTCTGCTCTCTGTATCAGTCCTTCTGCATCCCAGTCGCAAACCTCTGCTCTTTGTAACAGTCCTTCTGCATCTCAGTCTCCTACATCTGCTCTCTGCAACAATCCTTCAGCACCCCAGATTCCAACTTCTGGTTTCTGCAACAGTCCTTGTACACCCCAGTCTCCAACCTCTAGTATCTGAAACAGTCCTTCTGCACCCCAGTCTCCAAACTCTGCTCTCTGTAACAATCTTTCTGTGCCTCAGTCTTCAACATCTACTCTCTGTAACAGTCCCTCTGCACCTCACTCTCCAACAACTGCTCTCTGTAAGTACCTTCTGCAACCCTGACTCCAAACTCTGCCCTCTGTAACAGTACTTCTGCACACCTTCTCCCAACACACCTCTAAGTAACAGGCCTTCTGCACCCCAGTCTATAAAGTCTGTTCACTATAACAATCTTTCTGCACCCAAGTCTCCAACATCTGCTCTAACAGTCCTGCTGCACCTTGGTCTACAATCTCTGCTCTCTGTAAGATCCTTCTGCAACCTTGTCTAAAAACTCTGCTCTCTCTAACAGTCCTTCTTCACCTCAGTCTCCAAACTCTGTTCTTTGCAACACTCCTTCTGCACCCCAGTCGCCACCCTCTACTCTCTGTTACAGTCCTTCTGTACCGCAGTCTTCAAACTCTTCTCTCTGTAACGGTCCTTCTGCACCCCAGTCTCCAAACTCTGCTTTCTGTATCAGTTATTCTGCACCCCAGTCTACAACCTCTGTTCTCTGTAACAGTCCTTCTGCACCTCATATCCAAACTCTGCTATCTGCAACAGTCCTCATGCGCCCCAGTCTCCAACCTCTTTTGTCTGCAAAATTCCTTCTGCACCCCAATCTGCAACATGTGCTGTGTGTAACAGTCCTTCTTCAGCCAAGTCTCCACCTCTGCTCTCTACAATGATCCTTCTGTACCTCAGGCTTAAAACTCTGCTCTCTGCAAAAGTCCTTCTTCACCCCAGTCTCGAAACTCTGTTCTGTGTAACAGTCCTTCTCCACCTCAGTCTTCAACCTCTGCTCTCTGCAAGAGTCCTTTTGCACCCCAGTCTCCAACATCTGCTCTCTAAACAGTCATTATGCACTTCAGTCTCCAAAATATGCTCTCTGCAACAGTCCTTTTGAACTCCAGTGTCCAAACTCTTCTCTCTGCAATGATCCTTCTGAACCCTAATCTCAAACCTCTGCTCTCTGAAAGATCTTTCTGACCCCAGTTTGCAAACTCTGCTCTCTGTAATATTCCTTCTCTACACTAGTCTCCAACTTTTGCTTTCTGCAACAGTCCTGCTGCACCCCAGTTTCCAAACTCTGTACACTGCAACACTCCTTATGCTCCCCAGTCTACAAACTCTGCTCTCTGTAATGGTCCTTCTACACCTCAGTCTGAAACCTCTTCTCTCTACACGATCCATCTGAACCCCAGTCTCCAATCACTGCTCTCTGTAACAGTCCTCTTGCACCTCAATCTCCAAACTATGCTCTCTGTATGATACTTCTGCCACCCAGTCTCCTAACTTTGCTTTCTATAACAGTCCTTCTGCACCCCAGTCTTCAACCTATGCTCTATTTAACAGGCCTTTAGCACCCCAGTCTCCAAATCCTGCTCTCTGTAACAGGCCATCTGAACCCCAGTCTCCAAACTCTTCTCTCTTCAACAATCATTCTACACCACAGTCTCCAACATCTGCTCTCTGTAAGATCCTTCTGCAACCCAGTCTCCCAACTCTGCCCTCTCTAACAGTCCTTCTGCACCCCTTCTCCCAACTCTCCTCTCCGTAACAGGCCTTCTGCACCCCAGTCTCCAAAGTCTGTTCTCTATAACAAGACTTCTGCACCCTAGTCTCCAACCACTGCTCTCTGCAACAGTTCTTCTGCGCCCCAGTCTCCAACCTGTGGTCTCTGCAACAGTGCTTCTGCACCTCAGTCTTAAAACGCTTTTTTTCTGCTACAATCCATTTGAACCTCAGTCTACTCTCTGTAACAGTCCTTCTGCACCTGGGTCCCCAACATCTACTCTCTATTAGATCCTTCTTCAACCCAGTCTCCAAACTCTGTGATCTGTAACTTCTGGAGCCCTTCTCCACACTCTGCTCTCCATAACAGGCCTTCTGTATCCCAGTCTCTAACCTCTGCTCTCTGTAACAGTCTTTTTGCACCTCAGTTTCCAAACTCTCCTCTCTGCAACGATCCTTCTGCACCCCAGTCTCCAACGTCTCCTCTTTTAAACAGTCCTTCTGCACCTCAGAATCCAAATTCTGCTTTGGTAACAGTCCTTCTTCACCCAAGTCTCCAGCCTCTGCTCTCTACAACAGTCCTTTTACACCCCAGTCTTCAACCTGTTCTCTGTGTAACAGTCCTTCTGCACCCCAGTCTTCAACCTGTTCTCTGTGTAACAGTCCTTCTGCACCCCAGTCTCCAACCTCTGCTCTCTGTAACAGTCCTTCTGCACCGTATTCTGAAACCTCTGCTCTCTGTTACTCTTTCTATACCGCAGTCTCCAACCTCTGCTCTCGGTAATGGTCCCTCTATACCCCAATTTCCAACCTCTGTTTCTGTAACAGTCCTTCTTCACCTCAGTCACCAAACTCTGCTCTCTGTAACAGTACTGCTGCAACTCAGTCTCCAACCTCTTCTCTCTACTACAGTCCTTCTGCACCTCAGTCTGAAACCTCTGCTCTCTGCACGATCCTTCTGCACCCCGGTCTCTAATCACTGCTCTCTGTAACATTCGTCCTGCACCACAGTCACAAACCACTGCTCTCTGTAAGATCCTTCTTCAACCCAGCCTCAAAACTCTGCTCTCTGAAACAGTACTTCTGCACCCCAGTCTCAAACCTCTGCTCTCTGTATCGGTCCTTCTGCACCCCAGTCTCAGAACTCTGCTTTCTGTATCATAATTCTTCACCCCAGATTAGAACGATTGCTCTGTATAACAATTTTTCTGCATCTCAGTCTCCAACCTCTGCTCTCTGAAGCAGTCCTTCTGCACCCCAGTCTCCAAACTCTTCTTACTGCAAGATTCCTTCTGCACCACAGTCTCCAAACTGTGCTGTCTGTAACAGTCCTTCTGCAATGCAGTCTCCCACCTCTTCTCTCTGTAACGATCCTTCTGCAGCCAAGTCTCCAACTTCTGCTCTATTCAACGATCCTTCTGCAACCCAGACTCCACCTCTGCTCTGTGTAACTCTTTTTCTGAACCTCAGTCTCCAACCTCTGCTATCTGCAACAGTCCTTCTGCACCCCTGTCTCCAACCTCTGCTCTCTGCAACGATCCTTATGCACCCCAGTCTCCAACGTATGCTCTCTGCAACAGTCCTTCTGCACCGTAGTCTCCAACGTCTCCTCTCCTTAACACTCCTTCTGCACCCCAGTCTCTAAACTCTGTTCTCTGTAAGGTAATTCAGCATTGCAGTTTTCAAACTCTGCTCTCTGTAACATTCTTCTCCAACCAAGTCTACAACCTCTGCTTTCCTCAATGGTCCTGCTGCAACTCAGTCTACAACATCTGTTCTCTGAAATAGTCCTTCTACTTTCCAGTCTCAAACCTCTGTTCTCTGTAACAATCTTTCTGTACTGCCGTCTCCAACCTCTTCTCTCTCTAATGGTCCTTCTGCACCCCAGTCTCAAACCTCTGCTTTCTGTATAAGTCCTTCTGAACCACGGATTCCAACCTCTGCTTTCTGTAACAGTCCTTCTGCACCTTTGTCTCCAACCTCTGCTCTCTGTAACAGTCCTTCTGCACCCCATTCTCTAACCTCTGCTCTCTGTAACAGTCCTTCTGCACCCCATTCTCTAACTTCTGTTCTCTGTAACAGTACTTCTGTACTACAGTCTTTAACCTCTGCTCTCTGTAACGGTTCTTCTGCACCCCAGTATCAACCTCTGCTTTCTGTATCAGTAATTCTGCAGCCCATTCTCCAACCTTTGCTAACTGCAACATTCTTTCTGCACCTCAGTCTTTAACCTCTGTTCTCTGTGACAGTTTTTCTGCACCCCAGTCTCCAAACTCTGCTCTCAGCAACAGTTCTTCTGAACCCCAGTATCAAACATCTGCACTCTGAAACAGTTTTTCTATAAACCATTCTCCAAACTCTGCTCTCTGTAACAGTTTTCCTGTATGGCAGTCTCCGAACCCTGCTCTCTGCAATGGTTTTTATGCACCCCAGTCTCCAACCTCTCCTTTCTGTATCAGTCCTTCTGAACCCCAGTCTCCAAACTCTGCTCTCTGTAACAGTTATTCTGCTCCTCAGTCTCCAAATTCTGCTCTCTTAAACAGTCCTCTGCACCCAAGTCTCCAACACCTGCACCCTACAACAGTCCTTCTTCACCTCATTCTCCCACCTCTGCAATTTGCAACAGTCCTTCTGCACGCCAGTCTCCAACCTTTTCTCTCTGTAACAATCCTTCTGCGCCACTGTCTCCACCTCTGCTCTCTTCAATGGTCCTTTTGCACCTCAGTCTCCAAACTTCACTCTCTGTAACAGTCCTTCTGCACCTCAGTCTCCAACATCTGCTCTCTGTAAAATCCTTCTGCAACCCAGTCTCCAAACTCTGCCCTCTGTAACAGTCGTTCTGCATCCTTTCACCAAACTCTGCTCTCTATAACAGGCTTTCTGCACCGCAGTCTCTAACCTCTGTTCTCTGTAACAGTCCTTCTGCACCCCAGTCTCAAACCTCTGCTCTCTGCAAAGATCCTTCTGCACCCCAGTCTCGAAACTCTATAATCTCCAACAGTCCTTCTGCACCTCAGTCTGAAAATTCGGTTCTCTGCAACGATCCTTCTGCACACCAGTCTCCAAATTCTGCTCTCTATAACAGTCTTGTTCCACCTCAGTCTCCAACCTCTGCTCTGAGTAAGATCTTTCTGCAACCCTGTCTCCGAACTCTGCTCTCTGTAACAGTCCTTCTGCACCCCAGTCTTCAACCTCTTCTCTCTGCAACGACTCTTCTCCACCCCAGTCTCCAGATTCTGCTCTCTGCGAAAGTCTTTTGCACCTCAATCTCCAACCTCTGCGCTCTGTGAGATCCATCTGAACCCCAGTCTCTAAACTCTGCTCTTTGTAACAGTCCTTCTGCACCCCAGTCTCCAAACTCTGCTCTCTGTAACAGTCCATCTGAACCTCAGTCTCCAACCTCTGCTCTGTGTAACAGTCCTTCTGCACCTCAGGCTTCAACATCTGCTCTCTGGAACAGTCCTTCTGTACCCCAGTATCAAAACTCTACTCTCTGCAACGATCTTTCTGGACCCCAGTCTCCAACGTCTGCTTTCTGCAACACTCCTTCTGCAACACAGTGTCCAACCTCTTCTCTTTGTAAGATCCTTCTGCACTCCAGCTTCCAAACTCTGTTCTCTGTAACATTGCTTCCCCACCCGAGTCTCCAACCTCTATCCTCTGCAACAGTCCTTCTGCTCCCCAGTTTCCAAGATCTGCTCTCTGTAACACTCCTTCTGTACCGCAGTCTCCAAACTCTGCTCTTTTTAACGGTCCTTCTACACCCCAGTCTCCAACCTCTGCTTTCTGTATCAGTCTGTCTGAACCCTAGTCTCCAACCTCTATTCTCTGTATCTATCCTTCTGCACCTTAGTCTCCAACCTGTGCTCTATATAAGAGTCCTTCTGCATCCCAGTCTCCAACCTCTGCTCTCGGTAACAGTCCTATACCACAGTCTCTAAACTCTGCTCTCTGTTACGGTCCTTCTACACCCCAATTTCCAAACTCTGATTCCTGTTACAGTCCTTCTGCAGATGAGTCACCAAACTCTGCTCTGTGTAACAGTCCTTTTACACCTCAGTCTCCAACCTCTGCTCTCTGTAACAGTCCTTCTGCACCTCAGTCGCCAACCTCTGCTCTCTGTAAGATCCTTCAGCAACCCAGTCTCCAAACTCTGCTCTCTATAACAGTCCTTCTGCACCCCAGTCTCCAACCTCTCCTCTCTGTAACTGGCCTTCTGCACGCAAGTCTCCAAACTCTGGTCTCTGCAACGATCCTTCTGCACCCCAGGCTCCAACCTCTGCTCTCAGCAATTATTTTACTGCACGCCAGTCTCCAACCTCTCATCTTTGCAACAGTCCTTCTGCACCTAACTCTCAAACTTCTACTCTCGGTAACATCCTTCTTCACCCCTATCTCCAACTCTCCTCCTTACAACGATCCATCTGCACCAAAGTCTCCAACCTCTGCTCTATGTAACAGGACTTCTGCACCTCAGTATCCAACCTCTGCTCTGTGTAACAGTCCTTCTGCACCCCAGTCTCCAAACACTGCTCTCGGCAAAAGTCCTTCTGTACTGAAGTCTCCAACCTCTGCTCTCTGTAACGGTCTTTCTACACCCCAGTCTCCAACCTCTGCTTTCTGTATCAGTCCTTCTGAACACCAGTATCCAACTTCTGCTCTTTCTAAGAGTCTTTCTGCACCTCAGTCTCCAATCTCTCCTCTCTGCAACAGTCTTTCTGCACTCCAGTCTCCAACCTCTGCTCTCTGCAACAATCCTTCTGCACCCCAGTATCCAACATCTGCTCTCTTTAACAGTGTTTCTGCACCCCAGTCTCCAAACTCTGCTCTCTGCAATGATTCTCTGGACCCTAGTCTCCAAACTCTACTCTCTGCAACAGTCCTTCTGCACCACAGTCTCCAACCTCTTCTCTCTGTAAGATCCTTATGCACTCCAGTTCACAAAATTTGCTCTCTCTAACATTCCTTCTCCATCGCAGTCTTTAACGTCTGCTTTCTGCGAGGGTCCTGCAGTACCCCAGTCTCCAACCTCTTTCCTCTGTAACACTCCATCTGAACCCCAGTATCCAAACTCTGCTCTCTGTAACGGTCCTTCAGTACCGCAGTCTCCAAACTCTCCTCTCTGTAACATGCTTTCTGCATCCCAGTCTCCAAACCCTTCTCTCTGCAACGATCCTTCTGCACCACAGTGTCAAACCTCTGCTCCTTGCAACAGTTCGTCTTCACTTCAGTCTCAAACATCTGCTTTCTGCAACAGTCCTTCTACAACCTAGTTTCCAACCTCTGCTCTTTGCAACAGTCCTTCTGCACCCCAGTCTCCAAACTCTGCTCTCTGCAACGATCCTTCTAGACCCCAGTCTCCAACCTCTGCTCTCTGCAACAGTACTTTTGCACCCCAGTCTCCAACCTCTACGCTCTGTAACAGTTTTTCTATAGCGCAGTCTCCAAACTCTGGTCTCTGTAACGGTTCTTAAGCACCCGAATTTCCAACCTCTAGTTTCTGTAACAGTCTTTCTGCACCTCAGTTTCAAAACTCTGCTCTCCGTAGCAGGCCTTCTGCACCCCAGTCTTCAAAATCTGCTCTCTCCAAGGATCTTTCTGCACCCCAGTCTCCAACCTCTGCTCTCTGCAGTGATTCTACTGAACCGCAGTCTTTGACCTCTAATCTCTGCAACAGTCGTTCTGCACCACAGTCTCCAACTTCTGCTCTCTGTAACAGTCCACCTGCACCTCAGTCTCAAACCTCTGCTCTCTGCTCGATCCTTCTGCACCCCAGTCTCCGAACACTGCTCTCTGTAACAGTCCACCTGCACCTCAGTTTCCAAGCTCTCCTCTCTGTAACAGGCCTTCTGCAAGCCAGTCTCCAAACTCTTCTTTCTGTAGCAGGCCTTCTGCACGCCAGGCTCCAAAATCTGCTCTCTGCAACGATCCTTCTGCACCTCACGCTCCAACATCAGCTCTCTGGAATGATCCAACTGCACCCCACTCTCCAACCTCTGATCTCTGCAACAGTCCTTCTGCACCTTAGTTTCAAAATTCTGCTCTCTGTAAGATCCTTCTGAACCCCTGTATCCAAACTTTGCTCTCTGTAACAGTCCTTCTACACCTCAGTCTCCCAACTTTGCTCTCTGTAAGATCTTGTTGAAACGAAGTCTTTAAACTCTGCACTACGTAACAGTCCTACTGCACAAGAGTCTCCAACCTCTTCTCTATGCAATGATTCTTCTCCACCCCATTCTCAGAAATCTACTCTCTGTAAAAGTTCTTCTGCACCCCAATTTCACAACTCAGCTTCCTGTAACAGTCCTTCTGCACCTGAGTCTCCAAACTCTAATCTCTGTAACAGTCCTTCTGCACCCCAGTCTCCAAACTCTGCTTTCTGTATCCGTCTTTCTGAAACCCAGTCTCCAACCTCTATTCTCTGTATCTATCCTTCTGCCCCTCAGTCTCCAAACTCTGCTCTCTGCAACAGTCCTTCTATACTGCAGTCTTCTAACTCTGCTCTCTGTAAACGTCTTTCTGCAGCGCAGACTCCAAACTCTGCTTTCTGTATTAGTCCTTCTGCACCCAATCTCTAAATTCTCCTCTCTCTAAGAGTCTTTTTGAACCTCAGTCTCCAACCTCTGCTCTCTTCAACAGTCCTTCTGCACTCCAGTCTCCAAACTCTGCTCCCTGCAACAGGCCTTCTGCAGCCCAGTCTCCAACCTCTGCTCTCTGCAACAGTCCTTCTCCACCCCAGTCTCCAACCTCTGCTCTCTTCAACAGTCCTTCTGCACCAAAGTATCCAAACTCTGCTCTCTGTAAGATGCTTCTGTACTCCTGTATCCAAACTCTGCTCTCTGTAACATTCCTTCTCCACCCCATTCTTTAAAATCTGCTTTTTGCAAATGTCCTGAAACACCCCAGTCTCCAACCTCTGTCCTCTGCAACAGTCCTTCTGCTCCCCAGTCTCCAACATCTGCTCTCAGGAATGGTTCTTCTTTACCCCAGTCTCCAAACTCTGCTTTCTGTATCAGTCCTTCTGAACCCCAGTCTCAAACCTCTGCTCTCTGTACCTATCCTTCTGCACCTCAGTCTCCAACCTCTGCTCTCTGTTACAGTTTTTCTATACCGCAGTCTCCAAACTCTGGTCTTTCTTAAGGTTTTTTTGCACCAAAATTTCCAACCATTTCTTTCTGTAACAGTCCTTCTGCACCTCAGTCTCCAAACTCTGCTCTCTGTAACAGTCTTTCTACACCTCAGTCTCCAAAATCTGCTCTCTGTAACAGTCCATCTGCACCTCAGTCTGACACCTCTTCTCTCTGCACGAAACTTCTGCACCGCAGTCTCCAAACACTGCTCTCTGTAACGGTCCACCTGCACCTCAGTCTCCAACCTCTGCTCTCTGTAAGATCCTTCAGGAACTCAGTATCCAAACTCTGCTCTCTATAACAGTCCTTCTGCAACCCAGTCTCCAAATCTGCTCTCTTTAGCAGGGCTTCTGCACGCAAGTCTCCAACCTCTGCTCTCTGCAACGATCCTTCTGCACTCCAGTCTCCAAACTCTGCTCTCTGCAATGATCCTTTTGCACTCCAGTATCTAACCTCTGCTCCCTGTAAGATCCTTCTGCACCCCAGTCTCCAAACTCTGATCTCTGCAACAGTCCTTCTGCAACTCAGTCTCCAACTTCTGCTCTCTGTAAGATCCTTCTGCACCCCTGTCTCCAAGCTCGGCTTATTTCAACCATCCTTCTGCACCCCAGTGTCCAAACTCTGCTCTATGTAACAGGATTTTGCACCTCAGTCTCCAACCTCTGCTCTCTGCAACATTCCTTCTGAAGCCCAGTCTTCATCCTCTGCTCTCTGCAACAGTCCTTCTGAAGCCCAGTCTCCAACTTCTGCTCCCTGCAACAGTCCTTCTGCACCCCAGTCTCCAAACTCTGCTCTTTGTAGCATCTTTTTAAAACCCAGTCACAAACCTTTGCTCTTTGTATCTATCCTTCTGCACCTCAGTCTCCAAAGTCTGCTCTCTGTAACAGTCTGTTTGCACCTCAGTCTGACACCTCTTCTCTCTGCACGGTCCTTTGCACCCCAGTCTCCAAGCACTGCTCTCTGTAACTGTCCACTTGCACCTCAGTCTCCAACCTCTGCTCTCTGTAAGATCCTTCTGGAACTCAGTCTCCAAACTCTGCTTTTTATATCAGTCCTTCTGCACCCCAGTCTCCAACCTCTCCTCTCTGTAACAGGCCTTCTGCACGCCAGTCTCAAAACTCTGCTCTCTGTAGAAGGCCTTCTGCACCCTAGTCTCCAACCTCTGCTCTCTGCAACGATCCTTCTTCACCCCAGTCTTCAACCTCTGCTCTCTGCAATGATCCTACTGCACCCCAGGCTCCAACCTCTGCTCTCTGTAACAGGCCTTCTGCACCCCAGTCTCTAACCTCTTGTCTCTGCAACGATTCTTCTCCACCCCGGTCTCCAACATCTTTTCTCTGCAACAGTCCTTTTGAACCCCAGTCTCCAAACTCTGCTCTCTGTAAGATCCATCTGAACCCAACCTATGGTCTCTGTAACAGTCCTTCTACACCCAAGTGTCCAAACTCTGCTCTCTGTAACAGTCCTTCTGCACCTCAGTCTCCAACCTCTGCTCTTTGTAACAGGCTTCTGCACCCCAGTCTCTAAAATCTGCTGTCTGCGACATTCTTTCTGCACCCCAGTCTTCAACATCTGCTCTCTAAAACACTTTTTCTGCACTCCAGTCTCCAAACTCCACTCTTTGCAACGATCCTTCTGGACCCCAGTCTCCAACTTCTGCTCTCAGCAACAGTCCTTCTACACCACAGTCTCCAACCTCTGCTCTCTGTAAGTTCCTTCTGTACTCCAGTTTCCAAACTCTGCTCTCTATAACATTCCTTTTCTACCCCAGTCTCCAAAATCTGTTCTCTGTATCTATCCTTCTGCACCTCAGTCTCCAACCTATGCTCTATGTAGGAGTCCTTCTGCACCCCAGTCTCCAACCTCTGCTCTAGGTAACAGTCCTATACCGCAGTCTCCAAACTCTGCTCTTTTAAACGGTCCTTCTGCACTTTAATTTCCAAACTCTGCACAGCTTTTCTGCACCTGTGTCTCCAAACTCTGCTCTCTGTAACTGTCCTTTTACACCCCAGTCTCCAACCACTGCTCTCTGTAAAAGTCCACCTGTATCTCAGTCTGAAACCTCTGCTCACCACGATTCTTCTGCACCCCAGTCTCCAAACACTTCTCTCTATAACAGTCCACCTGCAGCTCAGTCTCTAACCACTGCTCTCTGTAACATCCTTCAGCAGCCATCATGAAGTCCAACAACAACAAGTGCTGGAGAGGATGTGGGGAAAAGGGTACACTTGTTCATTGTTGGTGGGACTGCAAAATGGTGCAGCCAATTTGGAAAGCAGTATGGAGATTTCTTGGAAAGTTGGGAATGGAACCACCATTTGACCCAGCTATTCCCCTTCTCGGTCTATTCCCTAAAGACTTAAAAAGAGCATGCTACAGGGACACTGCTGCATCGATGTTCATAGCAGCACAATTCACGATAGCAAGATTGTGGAACCAACCTAGATGCCCTTCAATATATGAATGGATAAAAAAATGTGGCATTTATACACAATGGAGTATTACTCTGCATTAAGAAACGACAAAATCATAGAATTTGGAGGGAAATGGATGGCATTAGAGCAGATTATGCTAAGTGAAGCTAGCCAATCCTTAAAAAATAAATGCCTAATGACTTCTTTGATATAAGGGGAGTAACTAAGGACAGAGTAGGGACGAAGAGCAGGAGAAGAAGATTAACATTAAATAGGGATGAGAGGGGGGAGGGAAATGGAGAGAGAAGGGAATCTGCAGGGAAAGGGAAGGTGATCCTCAGGGTTTTATAA
Source organism: Ictidomys tridecemlineatus (assembly GCF_052094955.1). Taxonomy (NCBI): domain Eukaryota; kingdom Metazoa; phylum Chordata; class Mammalia; order Rodentia; family Sciuridae; genus Ictidomys; species Ictidomys tridecemlineatus. The sequence goes on along the minus strand of NW_027523072.1, from coordinate 23,881 downwards.
AATTACATACAAGAGGAAGTAAGGGGTAAGGAAGAAGTACACAAGTGGAATAAATGTTTTACAGTAGAGGAGGTCGAGAGAGAAGAGGGGAGGGGAGGGGAGGGGTGGGGGGATAGTAGATGATAGGTTAGAGAGCAGAATTCATCAGACACTAGAATGGCAATGTGTAAATCAATGGAAATGTAACTGATGTAACCGATGTGATTCAGCAATCTGTATACGGGGTAATAATGGAAGTTCATAACCATTCTGAATCAAATTGTGAAACATGATATATTAAGAAAGATGTAATGTTTTGAAAGACCAACAATAAAAAAATTAAGAGTTTGAAAAAAAAAAGAAGAAATATGAGTCATAACATATTAAAATTCAAATTAACTCTAACTTGGCAAGTTAAAGAAAACTGAAACTACACATACAGAGAACATGAAAGGGGTATACTTTAGAAAAGCATATTCATATTTCAAAAATTTTCTTAAAATCTAAGTACTTAAATTATCATGCCATTTTCCTAAGTAAAATTTATACACTAAAATATCTACTTGTATTCACTTTAGCCTTGCTTAAAAATAATAGCAATTCATACTTCCTATTAATTTTGACATAATTCAGTATGGTTTCAATTTTCAACCAAGTATTTCAAAGATCAGAACACTTAAAAACTAGAGAGTGAAATAATTGCTCTCATTAAATATTCCATTTCAATTTATTGGTAAAATACATAGAAAATTCTGTGACAGTCTGAAGTTAATAGAATATCCATTTGCCATGTTATCTCATTTAAGCTATTATTGTTCTTATACCAAAAAGAACTTTTAATAAAATTTTGCTTAAAAAACAAAAACAAAAACAAAAAAAAAAAACAAAACATCCTTCAGCAACCCAGTCTCAAAACACTGCTATGTATAACAGTCCTTCAGCACCCCAACCTTTAACCTCTACTCTCTGTAACAGGCCTTCTGCACGCCAGTCTCCAAAGTCTGCTCTATGCAACGATCATTCTGCACGCCCGTCTCCAACCTCTGCTCTCTGCAATCATCCAATTAAACCCCAGTCTCCAACCTCTCATCTCTGAAACAGTCCTTCTGCACCTTAGCCTCCAACCTCTGCCTTCTGTAAAAGGCCTTCTGCACCCGTCTCCAAACGCTGCTCTCTGTAACAGTCCTTCCGCAACTCAGTCTCCAACCCCTGCTCTCTGTACCAATCCTTCTGCACCCCACTCTCTAAAATCTGCTCTCTGCAACAGGCTTTCTGCACCCCAGTCTCCAAACTCTGCTCTCTGGAACGAACCTTCTAGACCCCAGTCTCCAACATCTGCTCTCTGCAACATTCCTTCGGCAATATATTCTTCAACATCTGCTCTTTGTAAGATCCTTCTGCACTCCAGTTTTCAAACTCTGCTTTCTGTAAAATTTCTTCTCCACCCCAGTCTCAAACCTCTGTCCTCTGCAACAGTCCTTCTTCTCCCCAGTCTCCGAGATCTGCTCTCTGTAACAGACCTTATGTACCGCAGTTTCCAACCTCTGTTCTCTGTAATGGTACTTCTGCAACCCAGTCTCCAACCTCTGCTTTTTGAATCAGTCCTTCTGAACCCCAGTCTCAAAACTCTACTCTTTGTATTTATCCTTCTGTACCTCAGTCTTCAACCTGTGGTTCTGTAACAGTCCTTCTGCAAGTCAGTCTCTAAACTCTGCTCTCTGTAACAGTCCTTCTACAACTCAGTCTCCAACCTCTACTCTCTGTAACAGTACTTCTGCAACCTCAGTCTGAAACCTCTGCTCTCCACGATTCTTCTGCACCCCATTCTCCAACTACTGCTCTCTGTAACAGTCCACCTGCACCTCAGTCTTCAACATGTGCTCTCTGTAAGTTCCTTCAGCAAACCAGTCTCCAAACTCTGATCTCTGTAACAGTTTTTCTGCACCCCAGTCTCCAACCTTTCCTCTCTGTAACAGGCCTTCTGCAATGCAGTCTCGAAACTCTGCTCTCTATAGCAGGCCTTCTGTACCCCACTCTCCATCCTCTTCTCTCTGCAATGGTCCTTCTGCACCCCAGTCTCCAACCTTTGCTCTCTGCAATGATCCTACTGCACCGCAGTCTCCAAATTCTGATCTCTGCAACAGTCCTTCTGCCCCTCAGTCTTCAAATTGTGGTCTCTGTAAGATCTTTCTGCACCCCTGTCTCCAAACTCTGCTCTCTGTAACAGTCCTTCTGCACCCCAGTCTCCAACCTCTGCTCTCCGCAAGAGTCATTCTGTACCCCAGTCTTCAAACGCTGCTTTCTGCAACAGTCCTTCTGCACATTAGTTACCAACATCTGCTCTCTGCTACAGCACTTCTGCACCCCAGTTTTCAACCACTGCTCTCTGTAAGAGTCCTCCTGTACTGCAGTATCCAACCTCTGCTCTCTGTAACGGTCTTTCTGCACCCCACACTCCAATCTCTGCTTTCTGTATCAGTCCTTCTGTACCCCAATTTCCAAACTCTGCTCTCTGTAAGAGTCATTCTGCAGCTCAGTCTCCAACCTCTGATCTCTGCAACAGTCCCTCTGCAACTCAGTCTTCAAATTCTGCTCTCTGTAAGATCCTTAGGCAGCCCTGTATTTAACCTCTGCTCTCTGAGACTGTCCTTCTGAACCCGAGTCTCCAAACTCTGCTCTCTGTAACAAAACTTCCGCACCTAAGTCTCCAACCTTTGCTCTCTGCCACAGTCCTTCTGCACACCAGTCTCCAACCTCTGCTTTCTACAATAGTCCTTCTGGACCCTAGTTACCAACATCAGCTCTCTTCAACAGTCATTCTGCACGCCAGGTTCTAACATCTGCTCTCTGCAACAGTCATTCTGCACCTCAGTCTGAAAACTCTGCTCTGTGCAACGACCCATCTGCACCCCATTCTTCTACCTCTGCTCTCTGTAACAGTCCTTCTGCACCTCAATCTCCCAACTCTTCCCTCTGTTTGATCCTTCTGCAACCCAGTCTTTAAACTTTTCACTCTGTAACAGTCCTTCTGCACAACAGTCTCCAACTTCTGCTCTCTGTAACAGGACTTGTGCAACCCAGTCTCCAACCTCTGCTTTGTGTAACAGGCCTTCTGCACTCCAGTGTCCAACCTCTTCTCTCTGCAACGATTCGTCTTCACCCCAGTCTCCAACATTTGCTCTCTGCAACAGTCCTTTTACACCCCAGTCTCCAGATTCTGCTCTCTGTAAGATCCATCTGAACCCCAGTCTCCAACCTCTTCTCTCTGTAACAGTCCTTCTGCACCCCAGTCTCCAAACTCTGCTCTTTGTAACAGTCCTTCTGCACCTCATTCTCAAACCTATTCTCTCTGCAACAGTCTTTCTGCTCGCCAGTCTCCGAGATCTGCTCTCTGTAACAGTCCTTCTGTACTGCAGTTTCCAAACTCTGCTCTCTGTTTCGGTTCTTCTACACCCCTGTCTCCAAACTCTGCTTTCTATATAAGCCTGTCTGAATCCCAGTCCCCAAACTCTGTTCTCTGTATCCATCCTTCTGCACCTCAGTCTCCAACTTGTGCTTTCTGTAAGAATCCTTCTGCATCCCAGTCTCCAACCTCTGCTCTTGGTAACAGTCCTAAACCGCAGTCTCCAAACTCTGCTCTCTTTAATGGTCCTTCTGCACTCCAATTTTCAACCTCTGCTTCCTGTAACAGTCCTTCTACACCTCAAACTGAAACCTCTGCTCTCTTCATGATCCTCCTGCACCCTAGTCTCCAGCCACTCCTCTCTGTAACAGTACACCTGCACATCAGTCTCTAACCTCTGCTCTCTGTAAGATCTTTCAGCAACCCAGTCTCCAAACTCTGCTCTCTATAACAGTTCTTCTGCACCCCAGTCTCCAACCTCTCCTCTCTTTAGCAGGCCTTCTGCACCCCAGTCTCCAAACTCTGCTCTCTGCAAGGATCCTTCTGCATCCCAATCTCCAACATCTGCTCTCTGCAATGATCCTACTTCACCCCAGTCTCCAAACTCTGATCTCTGCAACAGTCCTTCTGCACCTCAGTCTCCAACTTCTGCTCTCTGTAAGATCCTTCTGCATCCCTGTCTCCAAGATCTGCTATTTGCAACGATCCTTCTGCAGCCCAATCTCCAACCTCTGTTCTATGTAACAGGACTTCTGCACCTCAGTCTCCAACGTCTGCTCTCTGCAACAGTCCTTCTGCACGCCAGTCTCTAAACTCTGCTCTCTGTAACAATTCTTCTGTACTGCATTCTCCAAACTCTACTCTCTGTAACGTTCTTTCTGCACCCGATACTAGAGTCTCTGTTTTCTGTATCAGTCCTTGTGCACCCCAGTCTTTAACTTCTGCTAAGTGTCCTTCTGCACCTTAGTCTCCAACGTCTGCTCTCTGTAACAATCCTTCTGCACCTCACTCTGCAACATCTGCTCTCTTCAACTGTCCTTCTGCACCCCAGTCTCCAAACTCTGCTCTCTGTAACAATCCTTCTGCACCTCAGTCTGCAAACTCTGTTCTCTGGATCGGTCCTTATGCACCTCAGTCTCCAACCTATACTCTCTGTAACAGTACTTCTGCACTTCAGTCTCCAACGTCTGCTCTCTGTGGGATCCTTCGCCAACCCAGTCTCGGAACTCTTCTCTCTGTAACATTCCTTCTGCACACCAGTTCAATCTCTTCTCTCTGCAACGATCATTCTTAACCCCAGACTCCAACCTCTGCTCTATGCAACAGTCCTTCTACGCCCCAGTCTCCAACAACTGGTCTCTGCAACAGTCCTTCTGCACCACAGTCTGAAAACTCTGCTGTCTGAAACAAACCTCCTACACCTCAGTCTCCTACCTCTGCTGTCTGTTAAAATCCTTCTGCACCTCAGTCTCCGACATCTGCTTTTTGTAAGATCCATCTGAACCCCAGTCTCCAACATCTGCTCTCTGTAACAGTCTTTCTGCACCTCAGTCTCCAACCTTTGCTCTCTGCAACAGCCTTCTGCATCCCAGTCTGCAAATTCTGCTCTCTGCAATGATCTTTCTGGACCCCAGTCTCCAACGTCTGCTCTCTGCAACAGTTCTTCTGCACCACAGTCTGCAAGCTCTGCTTTCTGTAAGATCTTTCTGCACTCCAGTTTCAAAACTCTGCACTTTCTAACATTCCTTCTCTACCCTAGTCGCAAACCTCAGCTTTCTGCAAGGGTCCTGCAGCAACCCAGTCTCCAAAATCTGTCCTCTGCAACAGTCCTACTGCTCCCCAGTCTCCAATATATGCTCTCTGTACCAGTCTTTTGTATCACATTCACTAAACTCTGCTCCCTTTAACGGTCCTTCTGCACCCCAGTCTCAAACCTCTGCTTTCTGTATCAGTCCTTCTGAACCCCAGTCTCCAACCTCTGCTCTCTGTGTTTATCCTTCTTCACCTCAGTCTCCAACCTGTGCTTTCTGTAACAGTCTTTCTGAACCCAAGTATCCCACCTCTGCTCTCTGTACCAGTCCTTCTATACCTTAGTCTCCATTCTCTGCTCCCTGTAACAGTCCTTCTGCACTCCAATTTACAACCTCTGCTTTCTGTAACAGTCCTTCTGCATCTCAGTCTGAAACCTCTGCTCTCCACGATCCTTCTGCACCCCAGTCTTCAACCACTGCTCTCTGTAACAGTCCACCAGCAACTTAGTCGCCAACCTCTGCTCTCTGTAAGATTCTTCAGGAACCCAGTCTTCAAAATCTGCTCTCTTTACCAGTACTTCTGCACCCCAGTCTCCAACCGCTCCTCTCTGTAACAGGTCTTCTGCATGCAAGTATATAGCCTATGCTCTCTGCAACAATCCTTCTGCACCCCAGTCTTTAACCTCTGCTCTCTGCAATGATCCTACTGCACCCCAGTCTTCAACCTCTGATCTCTACAACAGTCCTTCTGCAACTCAGTCTCCAAATTCTGCTCTCTGTAAGATCCTTCTGCACTGCTCTCTCCAACCTATGCTCTCTGTAACAGTCATTCTGCACCCCAGTCTCCAAACTCTGCTCTCCGAAACAGTTTTTCTGCACCCCAGTCTCCAAACTCTGCTCTCTGCAACAGTCTTTCGGCACCCTAGTTACCTTCATCAGCTTTTTTTTACAGTTCTTCTCCACCCCAGTCTCCAAACTCTGCTCTCTGTAACAGTCCTCCTGTACTGCAGAATCCATACTCTGTTCTCTGTAATGGTCTTTCTGCACCCCAGACTCCAATCTCTGCTTTCTGTATAAGTCCTTCTGCACCCCAGTCTCCAACCTCTGCTCTCTATTACAGTCCTTCTGCACCCCAGTCTCCAAAGTCCGCTATCTGCAACAGTACTTCTGAACACCTGCCTCAAACCTCTGCTCTCTGTAACAATATTTCTGCACCTCAGTCTCCAAACTCTGTACTCTGCAACGTTACTTCTGCACCTTAGTCTCAAACATGTATTCTCTGTAACAGTCTTTCTGCACCTGATTCATTAACCTCTGCTCCCTGTAGGATCCTTTTCCAACCCAGTCTCCAAACTCTGCTCTCTGTAACAGTCCTTCTGCACACCAGTCTCCAACATCTTCTCTCTGCATCGCTTTTTCTTCACCCCAGTCTCCAACCTCTGCTCTCTGCAACAGTCCTTCTGTACACCAGTCTCCAACATCTGCTCTCTTCAAAGTACTTCAGCAACACAGTCTAAAAACTCTTCTCTCTGCAGCGATCCTTCTGAACCTCAGTGTACTACCTCTGCTCTCTCTAAGACCCTTCTGCAACCCAGTATCCAAACTCTGCTCTCTGTAACAGTCTTTCTGCAGACTAGTTTCTAACCTCTTCTCTCTGTAACAGGAATTTTACAACCCAGTGTCTAACCTCTGCTCTCTGTAACAGGCGTTCAGAAACCCAGTCTCCAACCTCTTCTCTCTGCAATTATTTTTCTTCACCCCAGTCTCCAACATCTGCTCTCAGTAACGTTCCTTTTGCAACCCAGTCTCCAAACTCTGATCTTTGTAAGATCCATCTGAACCCCAGTCTCAAACCTCTGCTCTCTGTAACAGTCCTTCGGCAAACCAGTCCCCAAACTCTGCTCTCTGTAACTGTCCTTCTGCACATCAGTCTCCAAACTCTGCTCTCTGTAATATTCTTTCTGGACGCCAATCTGCAACCTCTACTCTCTGCAACAGTCCTTGTACATCCCAGTCTAAAACCTCTGCTCTCTGCATAAGTCCTCCTGAACCCCTGTCTCAAACCTCTGCTCTCTGTAACAATCATTCTGCACCTCAATCTTCAACCTCTGATCTCCGCAAGGGTCCTTCTGCACCTAAGTCTCCAACCTCTACTCTCTGTAACAGTGCGTCTGCACCTCAGTCTCCATTCTCTGCTCTCTGTAAGATCCTTCTGCAACCCAGACTCCAAACTCTGCTCTCTGTAACAGTCCTTCATCACCCCAGTCTCCAAATTGTGCTCTTTGTAAGAGGCATTCTGCACTCCAGTCTCCAACCTCTGCTCTCTGTATCAATCCATCTGCACCCCAGTCTCCAACGTCTGCTATTTGTAACTGTCCTTCTGCACCCCAGTCTTTAACCTCTGCTCTCTGCAACACTCCTTCTGCACCTCAGTCTCCAAACTCTGCTTTCTGCAACAGTCCTTCTGCACTCAAGTCTCCAACCTCTTCTCTCCACAAAATTCCTTCTGGACCCCATTCTCCAACCTGTGCTCTCTGTAAAAGTTTTTCTGCACCCCAGTCTCCAAACTCTGCTCTCTGTACAGATCGTTCTGCACCCCAGTCTTGAAACTCTGCTCTCTGCAACGATCATTTTGCACCTCAGTCTCCAACCTCTGCTTTCTGCAATGATCCTTCTGCACCCCAGTCTCAAACTCTGCTCGCTGCAATAGTCTTTGTGAACTCCCGTCACCAACATCTGCTTCCTGCAACAGTTCTGTACCCTAGTCTGAAAACTCTGCTCTCTGCAACAGTTCTTCTACACCCCAGTCTTCATTCTCTGCTCGCCCCAACAATCCTTCGGCACCCCAGTCTCCAACGTCTGCTCTCTTAAACATTCCTTCTACACCCCAGTCTTTAACAAATGCTCTCTGCAACAGTCCTTCTACACCCTAGTCTCAATATTCTGCTAGCCAAAACGATCCTTCTGCACCCCAGTCTCCAAACTCTCTTCTCTACATGAGTTCTTCTGCACCCCAGTCTCCAACCTCAGCTCTCTGTAACAGTCCTTCTGTACCACCGTCTCCAACCTCTGTTCTCTGTAAGGGTCCTTATGAACCCCAGTATCCAACCTCTGCTTTCTGTATCAGTCGTTTTGCACCACCTTCTCCAAACTCTTCCCTCACTAACAGTCCTTCTGCAACTCAGTCTGCAACCTCTGCTCTCTGCAACAGTCCTTCTGCACCCCAGTCTCCATCCTCTACTCTCTGCAACAGTCCTTTTGAACCCCAGTCTCCAACATCTGCTCTCTGCAACAGTCATTCTCCACCCCAGTCTCCAACCTCAGCTCTCTGTAACAGTCCATCTGTACTGCATTCTCCAAACTCTGCTTTCGGTAAGGGTACTTCTGCACCCGAGTATTTAACCTCTGTTTTCTGTATCAGTCCTTCTGCACCCCAGTCTCCAAACTGTGCTCTGTGTAACTGTACTTCTGCAACTTAGTCTCCAACCTCTGCTCTCTGCTACACTTCTTCTGGACTCCAATTTCCAAACTCTAATCTCTGCAACAGTCCTTCTACATTGCAGTCTAAAAGCTCTGCTCTCTGCAACAGTCCTTCTGCACGCTAATCTCCAACCTCTACTCTCAGCAACAGTCCTTCTGAAATTTAGTCTCAAACCTCTGCTCTAGGCAACATTCCTTCTGCACCCCAGTATCAAAACATTGCTCTCTGTAAAAGTCCGTCTGCACCCCAGTCACCAACCTCTGCTCTCTGTAACGATCTTTTTGCACCTCAGTCTCGAACCTTCGCTCTCTGTAACAGTCCTTCTGCACCTCAATCTCCAAACTCTTTTCTCTGTAAGGTCCTTCTGAAACCCAGTCTTCAACGTCTTCTCTCTGTAACAGTCCTTCTGCAACCCATTCTTTAACCTCTGCTCTCTGCAACAGTCCTTCTGCACCTCAGTCTCCAACCTCTGCTTTCTGCAACAGTCCTTCTGCAAACAAACCTCCAACCTCTGCTCTCTGCAACATTCCTTCTGCACCCAAGTCTCCAACCTGTGCTCTCTGTAAAAGTTCTTCTGCACCCCAATCTCCAAACTCTGCTCTCTGTAACGATCCTTCTACACCCCAGTCTCGAACCTCTGCTCTCTGCAACGATCCTTCTGCACCTCAGTCTCCAACCTCTGCTCTCTGCAACGATCCTTCTGCACCCCAGTATAAAACTTCTGCTAGCTGCAACCGTCCTTGTGAACCCAAGTCTCCAACATCTGCTTCCTGCAACAGTTCTTCTGTACCTCAGTTTGAAAACTCTGCTCTCTGCAATAATCCATCTGTACCCCAGTCTTCAAATTCTGCTCTCTGTTACAGTCCTTCTGTACCTCAGTCTCCAATCACTGTTCTATGCAACAGTCCTTCTGCACCCAAGTCTCCAACATCTGTTCTCTGCAAAAGTCCTTCTGCACCCTAGTCTCCATACTCTGCTCGCCTAAAGGATCTTTCTGCACCCCAGGATCCAACAACTGTTCTCTACATCAGGCCTTCTGAAACTCAGTCTGCAACCTCTGGTCTCTGCAACAGTCCTTCTTCACCCAACTCTCCATCTTCTGCTCTCTGCAGAAGTCCTTTTGCACCCCAGTCTCCAACAACTGCTCTCTTCAACAGTCATTCTCCACCCCAGTCTCCAATCTCTGCTCTTTGTAACAGTTTTTCTGTACTGCATTCTCCAACCTCTGCTCTCTCTAAGGGTACTTCTGCACCTGAGTCTCGAACCTCTGCTTTCTGTATTAGTCCTTCTGCACCCCAATCTCCAACCTCTGATCTGTGTAACTGTACTTCTGCACCTTAGTCTCCAAGTCTGCTCTCTGCTACAGTTTTTTTGGACGCCAATCTCCAACGTCTACTCTCTGCAACAGTCCTTCTACATCCCAGTCTAAAACTTCTGCTCTCTGCAACAGTCCTTCTGCACACCGGTCTCCAAACTCTGCTCTCTGTAACAAGCCTTCTGCACCTCAGTCTCCAACCTCTGCTCTCTGCAACTGTCCTTCTGCACCTCAGTCTCCAAACTCCACTCTCTGTAACAGTGCTTCTGCACTTCATTCTCCAACCTCTGCTCTCTGTAAGATCCTTCGGCAACCCAGTCTCCAAACTCTGCTCTCTGTAACAGTACTTCATCACCCTAGTCTCCCAACTCTGCTCTCTGTAACAGGCCTTCTGCACCCCAGTCTCCAAACTCTGCTCTCTGTGTCAGTACATCTGCACCCCAGTCTCAACCTCTGCTCTCTGCAATGATCCTTCTGCACCCCAGTCTCATAACTGAGCTCGCTGTACCAGTCCTTCTGTAACCAAGTTTACAACATCTGCTCTCTGCAACAGTTCTTGTTTACCTCAGTCTGAAATCTCTGCTCTCTGCAATAATCTTTCTGCATCCAGTCTCGAACCTCTGCTCTTAGTAACAGTCCTTCTATACCTCAGTCTCCAAACTGTGCTCTCTGTAAGACCCTTCAGAAACCCTGTATTCAAATTCTGCTGGCTGTAACAGTTCTTCTGCATCCAGTCTCTAAACTCTGCTCTCTGTAATAGGCATTCTGTATTTCAGTTTCCAATTCTGCTCTCTTTAAGAGGCCTTCAGAATCCCAGTCTCCAACTTCTACTCTCTGCAACGATATTCTTCACCCCATTGTCCAACCTCTGCTCTCTACAACAGTCCTTTTGCACCCGAGTCTCCAACACCTGCTCTTTGTAAGATCTTTCTGCACACCAGTCTCCAACATCTGCTCGCTGTAACTGTCCTTCTGTCCGGATTCTCCAACCATTGACCACTGTAACGGTCCTCCTGCACCTCAGTCTCCAAAATCTGCTTTCTCTATCAGTCCTTCTGCACCCCAGTCTCTAACCTCTGCTCAATGTAACAGTCTTTCTGCACCTCAGTCTCCAAACACTGCTTTCTACAACAGTCCTTCTGCACCCAAGTCTCCAAATACTGCTCTCTACAACATTCCTCCTGCACCCCAGTCTCCAACCTGTGCTTTCTGCAACTATCCTTCTGCACCTCATTCTCCCACCTGTGCACTCTGCAAAGATCCTTCTGCACAACAGTCTTCAACCTCTGATCTCTGCAAAAGTCCTCGTGAATCCCAGTCTCCAACATCTTCTCTCTGCAAAAGTTTTTCTGTACCTCAGTCTGAAAATTCTGCTCTCTTCAGTAATCCATCTGCACCCCAGTCTCCAAACTCTGCTCTCTGTAACAGTCCTACTGTACCTCAGTCTCCAATCTCTGCTCTATGAAACAGTCTTTCTGCACACAAGTTTCAAACATCTGCTCTCTGAAACAGTCTTTCTACACCCCAGACTCCAACATTTGTTCTCTGCAACAGTCGATCTACACCCAAGTCTCTATACTCTGCTTGCCCCAACGATCCTTCTGCACACCAGTCTCCAACGTCTGCTCTCTGCAACAGTTCTTCTGTACCTCAGTCTCCAACCTCATCTCTCTGTAAGATGCTTCTGAAACCCAGTCTGCAAACTCTGCTTTCTGTAGCAGTCTTTCTGCACCCCAGTCTTCAACCTCGGCTCTCTGTAACAGTCCTTCTGTATCGCCGTCTCCAACCTCTGTTCTCTGTAAGGGTCCTTATGCACCCAAGTATCCAACCTCTGCTTTCTGTATCAGTCGTTTTGCACCACCTTCTCCAAACTCTTCCCTCACTAACAGTCCTTCTGCAACTCAGTCTGCAATCTCTGCTCTCTGCAAAAGTCCTTCTGCACCCCAGTCTCCATCCTCTTCTCTCTGCAACAGTCCTTTTGCACCCCAGTCTCCAACATCTGCTCTCTGCAACAGTCATTCTCCACCCCAGTCTCCAACCTCTGCTCTCTGAAACAGTCCATCTGTACTGCATTCTCCAAACTCTGCTCTCGGTAAGTGTACTTCTGCACCTGAGTCTTCAACCTCGGCTTTCTGTATCAGGCATTCTGCACCCCAGTCTCCAAACTGTGCTCTGTGTAACTGTACTTCTGTACGTTAGTCTTCAAACTTTGATCTCTGGTACACTCTTTCTGGACCCAAATTTCCAAACTCTACTCTCTGCAACAGTCCTTCTTCATTGCAGTCTAAATCCTCTGCTCTCTGCAACAGTCCTTCTGCATGCCAATCTCGAACCTCTACTCTCAGCAACAGTCTTTCTGAACCTTAGTCTTCAACCTCTGCTCTCTGCAACATTCCTTCTGCACCCCAGTATCAAACCATTGCTCTTTGTAAAAGTCCGTCTGCACCCCAGTCTCTAACCTCTGCTCTCTGTAATGATTCTTCTGCACCTCAGTCTCAAACCTCTGCTCTCTGTAACAGTCCATCTGCACCTCAGTCTCCAAATTCTTTTCTCTGCAAGATCCTTCTGAAACCCATTCTCCAGCATCTCCTCTCTTTAACAGTCCTTCTGCAACCCATTCTTTAACCTCCGCTCTCTGCAACAGTCCTTCTGCACCTCAGTCTCCAACCTCTGCTTTCCTCAACAATCCTTCTGCAAACAAATCTCCAACACCTGCTCTCTGCAACATTCCTTCTGCACCCAAGTCTCCAAACTGTGCTCTCTGTAAAAGTCTTTCTGCACCCCAGTCTCCAAACTCTGCCTTCTATAACGTTTCTTCTGCACCCAAGTCTCGAACCTCTGCTCTCTGCGACGATCCTTCTGCACCTCACTCTCCAAACTCTGCTCTCGGCAACGATCCTTCGGCACCCCAGTCTCAAACCTCTGCTAGCTGCAACAGTCTTTCTGCACCCCAGTATCCAACTTCTGCTCAATATAACAGTCTTTCTGCACCTCAGTCTCCAACCTCTGCTTTCTGCAACAGTTTTTATGCACCCACGTCTCCAAATACTGCTTTCTACAACATTCCTTGTGCACCCCAGTCTCCAACTTGTGCTTTCTGCAATGATTCTTCTGCACCTCATACTCCAACCTCAGCTCTCTGAAAAGATCCTTCTGCACACCAGTCTCCAACCTCTGCTCTCTGCAACAGTCCTTGTGAACCCCAGTCTTCAACATCTTCTCTCTGCAAAAGTTCTTGTGTACCTCAGTGTGAAAACTCTGCTCTCTGCAATAATCCATCTGCACCCCAGTCTCCAAACTCTGCTCTCTGTAACAGTCCTTCTGTACCTCAGTCTACAATCTCTGCTCTATGAAACACTCCTTCTGCACTCAAGTCTCCAACATCTGCTCTCTGCAAGATCCTTCTGCACACCAGTCTCCAACCATTGCTCACTTTAACAGTACTTCTGCAACCCAGCCTCCAAACTCTGCTCTTTGTAAGAGGCCTTCTGCACCCCAGTCTCCAACCTCTACTCTCTGCAACGATCCTTCTGCACCCCAGTCTCCTTCCTCTTCTCTCTAAAACAGTCCTTCTGCACCCCAGTCTCCTAACTCTGCTCTCTGTAAGATCCTTCTGCACACCAGTCTCCAATCCCTGCTCGCTGTAACAGTTTTTCTTGAACCTATCTCCAAACTCTTCTCTCTGCAACGGTCTTTCTGCACCCCAGTCTCCAAACTCTGCTCTCTGTAACAGTCCTTCTGTACCAGATTCTCCAACCTCTGCTCTCTGTAACGGTCCTTCTGCCCCCCAGTCTCCAACATTTGCTTTCTTTGTCAGTCCTTCGGCACCTCAGTCTCCAACCTCTGCTTTCAGTAACAGTCCTTCTGAACCCCAGTCTCCATCCTCTGCTCTCTGCAACTTTTCTTCTGTACCTTAGTATTAAACCTATGCTCTCTGTATAAGTCCGTCTTCACCCCAGTATCCAACCTCTGCTCTCTGTAATGATCCTTCTGCACCCTAGTCTCAAACATCCGCTCTCTGTAACAGTCCTTCTGCACCACAGTCTCCAAACTCTTTTCCCTGTAATATCGTTCTGAAACCCAGTCTCCAACTTCTGCTATCTGTAACTGTCCTTCTGCACTCCAGTCTTTAACCTCTGCTCTCTGCAACAGTCCTTCTTCACCTCAGTCTCCAAACTTTGCTTTCTGCAACAGTACTTCTGCACCCAAGTCTTCAACCTCAGCGCTCCGCAACATTCCTTCTGCATCCCAGTCTCCAAATTGTGCTCTCTGTAAAAGTCTTTCTGCACCCCAGTCTTTAAACTCTGCTCTCTGCAACGATTCTTCTGCACCTCAGTCTCCATCCTCTGCTCTCTGCAATGATCCTTTTGCACCCCAGTCTTAAACCTTTTGTCTCCGCAACAGTCCTTGTGAACCCCAGTCTCCAACATCTGCTTTGTGCAACAGTTTTTCTGAACCTCAGTCTGAAAACTCTGCTCTCTTTAATCCTCCATCTGCAACCTAGTCTCCAACCTCTGCTCTTTGTAACAGTCCTTCTGTACCTCAGTCTCCAATCTCTGCTCTATGAAACAATCCTTCTGTGCACAAGTCTTTAACATCTGCTCTCTTAAACAGTCCTTCTACACCCCAGTCTCCATACTCTGATCGCCCCAACGATCTTTCTGCACCCCAGTCTTTAAACTCTGTTATCTACATCAGTTTTTCTGCACCCCAGTCTGCAACCTCGGCTCTCTGTAACAGTCTTTCAGTACCACAGTCTCCAAACTCTGTTCTCTGTAACGGTCCTTATGCACCCCAGTATCCAACTTCTTCTTTCTGTATCAGTCGTTTTGAACCACAGTCACCAAACTCTGCCCTCTGTAACCGTCCTTCTGCAACTCAGTCTGCAACCTCTGCTCTCAGCAACAGTCCTTCCTCACCCCAGTCTCCATCTTCTGCTCTCTGCAACAGTCCTTTTGCACCCCAGTCTCCAAAATCTGCTCTCTGCTAGTCATTCTCTACCCGTCTCCAAACTTTGCTCTCTGTAACAGTAATTCTGTACTGCATTCTACAACCTCTGCTCTCTGTAATGATACTTCTGCACCCCAGTCTCCAACCTCTGCATTCTGTGTCAGTCCGTCTGCACCCGAGTCTCCAACCTGTGCTCTGTTTAACTGTCCTTTTGCACTTTAGTCTCCAACTTCTTCTCTCTGCTATAGTCCTTCTGGACCCTAATATTCAACCTCTGCTCTCTGCAACAGTCCTTATACACCCCAGTCTCCAACCTCTGCTCTCTGTAACAATCCTTCTGCACCTCAGTCTCCAACCTTTGCTCTCTGCAACTATCCTTCTGCACCCCAGTCTGAAACCTCAGCTAGCTGCAAAAGTTTTTGTGAAGCCCAGTCTCCAACATCTGCTTCTTGCAACAGTTCTTTTGTACCTCAGTCTGAAAACACTTCTTTCTGCAATAATCCATCTGCACCCCAGTCTCAAAACTCTGCTCTCTGTAACAGTCCTTTTGTAACTCATTCTCCAATCACTGCTCTCTTCAGCAGTCCTTCTACACCCAAGTCTCCATACTCTGATTGCCCCAACGGTCCTTCTGCACCCCAGTCTCCAAACTCTGTTCTCTACATTGGTTCTTCTGCAACACAGACTCCAACCTCTGCTCTTTGTAACAGTCCTTCTGTGCCAATGTCTCCAACCTCTATTCTCTGTAAGGGTCCTTATGCACCTCAGTATCCAACCTCTGCTTTCTGTATCAGTCGTTTTGAACCACAGTCTCTAAACTCTGCCCTCTGTAACCGTCCTTCTGCAACTCAGTCTGCAACCTCTGCTCTCTGCAACAGTTCATCTGCACCCCAGTCTCCATCCTCTGTTCTCTGCAACAGTCTTTCTTCACCCCAGTTTCCAACATCTGCTATCTGCAACAGTCATTCTCCACCCCAGTCTTCAAACTCTGCTCTCTGTAAGAGTCCTTCTATACTGCATTCTCGAAACTCCTCTCTCTGTAAGGATACTTCTGCACCCGAATCTCCAAACTCTGCTTTCTGTATCAGCCCTTGTGCACTCCAGTCTCCAACCTCTGCTTTGTGTAACTGTCCTTCTTCACCTTATTCTCCAACGTCTGCTCTCTGCTACAGTTTTTCTGGACCCCAGTCTCCATCATCTACTCTCATCAACAGTCCTTCTGAACCCCAGTCTCCAACCTCTGCTCTTTGTATTAGTCCTTCTGTACTAAAGACTCCAAAATATGCTCTCTCTAATGGTCCTTCTGTACCCCAGTCTTCAACATCTGCTTTTTGAATCATTTCTTCTGCACCCCTGTCTCAATCCTCTGCTCTCTATAACAGTCCTTCTGCACCTCAGTCTCCAACCTCTGATCTCTGCAACAGTTCCTTCTGCACCCAAATCTCCAACTTCTGCTCTATGCACAAGTCCTTCTGCACCCCAGTATCCAACCTCTGCTCCTCTGTACCTCAATCTGAAAACTCTGCTCTCTGCAGAAGTCCTTCTTCACCACAGTCTCCAAACTCTGCTCGCTGTAATATGCTTCTGTACCCCAGTCTCCAAACTCTACTCTCGGTAACAGTTTTTCTGCACCGCAGATTCCAAACTCTGCTCTCTGTTACAATCCTTCTGCACCTCATTCTCAAACCTCTGCTCTCTGCAATTGTCCTTCTGCAACCCTGTGTTAAACATCTGTTCTTGCAACAGTCCTTCCGCTCCCCAGTCTCCAATCTCTGCTCTCTGTAAAAGTTCTTCTGCACCCCAGTCCCAAACCTCTGCTTTCTGTATCAGTCCTGCACCCCAGTCTCCAAACTTTGCTCTCTGTAACAGTCCTTCTGAACCTCAGTCTCTATCCTTGCTCTCTGCAACAGTCCTTCTGCAACCCAGTCTCCAACCACTGCTCTCTGCAACAATCCTTCTGCACCCCAGTCTCCAACGTCTGCTCTCTACAACAGTCCTTCTGTATCCCAGTCTCCAAACTCTGCTCTCTGTAAGATCCTTCTGCACTCCAGTCTCGAACCTCTGCTATCTTCAAAGTTTTTTCGGAACCTCAGTCGCCAACTTCTGCTCTCTGTAATGGTCCTTCTGCAACCCAGTCTAAAAACTCTGCTTTCTGTATCAGTCATTCTGTTCCTCAGTCTCCAACCTCACCTCTCTTTAACAGTCCTTCTGCACTTCAGTCTTAAAACTCTGCTCTCTACAATTGTCCTACTGCAGGTCAGTCTTCAAACTCAACTCTCTGTAACAGTTATTCTGCATCTCAGTCTCCAAACTCTACTCTCTGTAAGATCCTCTTGCAAACCAATCTCCAAACTCTGCTCTCTGTAACAGTCCTTCTGCACCACTTCTCCAAACTCTGCTATATGTAACAGGCTTTCTGAACCCCAGTCTCCAACATCTACTCTCTGGAACAGTCCATATGCACACAAGTCTCCAACCTCTGCTCTCTGCCACAGTAATTATGCACCCCAGTCTCTAACATCTGCTCTCTACATTATTCTTTCTGCACCTCAGTCTGAAAACTCTGCTCTCTGCCACGATCCTTCTGCACCCCAGTCTCCAACCTAGTTCTCTGCAACAGTCTTTCTGCACCGCAGTCTCCAAACTCTGCTCTCTGTAACAGTCCTTCTGTACCGCAGTCTCCAACCTCTTTTCACTGTAATGGTCCTTCTGAACCCCAGTCTCCAAACTCTGCTTTCTGTATCAGTCCTTCTGAACAACAGTCTTTAACCTCTCCTCTCTGTAACAGTCCTTCTGCACCTAAGTCTCCAACCTCTGCTCTATGCAACAGTCTTTCTGCAACCCAGTCTCCAACCTCTACTGTCTGCAAGAATCATTCTGCACACCAGTCTCCAACATCTGTTTTCTGTAAGAGTCCTGGAGCAAAGTCTCCAAAATCTGCTCTCTTTAACAGTCCTTCTGCACCTCAGTCTCCAACCTCTGCTCTCTGCAAGAATCCTTCTGCACCTCAGTCTCCATCGTCTGCTCTCTGCCACAGTCATCCTGCATCTCAGACTCCAACCACTTCTCACTGTAAGATTCTTCTGCACCCCAGTCTCCAACTTCTGCTCTCTGTATCAGTCCTTCTGCACCATAGTCTCCAACATCTACTTTCTGCAACAGTTCTTTTCTACCCCAGTCTCCAACCTCTGCTCTCTGTAACAGTCCTCCTGTACTGCAGTCTCAAAACACTGCTTTCTGTAAGGGTATTTCTGGACCCCAATCTCCAA
The DNA here is from genome assembly GCF_052094955.1 of Ictidomys tridecemlineatus. Lineage (NCBI taxonomy): Eukaryota > Metazoa > Chordata > Mammalia > Rodentia > Sciuridae > Ictidomys > Ictidomys tridecemlineatus. The sequence continues at coordinate 5,733 of NW_027523072.1, read as the reverse complement.
CCTCTCCTAACTGCAAGTCCTTCTACACCCCAGTCAAAAACCTCTGCTCTCTGCAACAGTCCTTCTGCACCCCAGTCTCCAACCTCTGCTCTCTGTATCAATCCTTCTGCATCTCAGCCTCCAAGCTCTGCTCTCTGCAACGATCATTCTGCAACTCAGTCTCCAAACTCTGCTCTTTGTAACAGTGCTTCTGCACCTCAGTCTCCTACCTCTGCTCTCTGTAAGATCATTCTGCAACCCAATCTCCAAACTCTGCTCTCTGTAACAGTCATCGTGCACCCCAGTCTCAAAACTCTGCTCTCTGTAACAGGCTTTCTTCACCCCAGTCTCCAAACTCTGCTCTCTGTATCTGTCCTTCTGGACCCCTGTCTCCAACCTCTACTCTCTGCAACAATCCATCTGCACCCTGTCTCCAACCTATACTCGCTGCAACAGTAAATGTGCACCCAGGCTCCAACATTTGCTCTCTGCAACAGTTCTTCTGTACCTCAGTCTGAAAATTCTGCTCTCTGCAACAATCATTCTGCACCCCAGTCTCCAAACTCTGCTCTCTGTAACTGTCCTTCTGTACATTAGTCTCCAACCTCTGCTTTCTGTAAAACCATTTTAAACCCAGTCTGCAAACTCTGCTCACTGAAACAATCCTTCTGCACCGAAGTCTCCAATTTCTGCTCTCTGTAACAGGCCTACTGCACTCCAATCTTCAACCACTGCTCTCTGTAAGAGGCATTCTTCATCCCAGTCTCCAACAGCTACTCTCTGCAATGATGCTTGTGCACTTCAGTCTCCAACCTCTGCTCTCTGTAACAGTCCTTCTTCACCCCAGTCTCCAACCTCTGCTATGTGTAAGATCCTTCTGCACACCAGTCTCCAACCTCTGCTCGCTGTAACATTCTTCTGGAACCCAGTCTCCAAACTCTGCTCTCTGTAACAATAATTCTGCACCTCAGACTCCAACCTCTGCTCTCTGCAAACGTGCTTCTGCACCCTAGTCTCCAATCTCTGTTCTCTGCAACAGTCGTTCTGCACATTAGTCTTTATCCTCTGCTCTCTATAGCAGTCCTTCTGTACCGGGGTCTCCAACTTCTGCTCTCTTTATCCGTCCTTCTGCACCCCAGTCTCCAACATCTGCTTTCTCAATAAGTTCTCCTGAACCCCAGTCCCCAACCTCTGCTCTCTTTAACAGTCTTTCTGCACCTCAGTCTCCAACCTCTGTTTTCTGCAATAGTCCTCCTGAACCCCCGTCTCCACCCTCTGCTCTCTGAAACATTCCTTCTGCACTGGAGTCTCCTACCTGTGCTCTCTGTAAAAGTCCTTCTGCACCCCAGTCTCAAACCTCTGCTCTCTTCAATGATCTTTCTGCACCTCAGTCTCCAACTTCTGCTCTCTGCAACGATCCTTCTGCACCCCAGTCTCAAACATCTGCACTCTGTAACAGTCCTTCTACACCTCAGTCTCCAACCACTGCTCTCTGCAACAGTCTTTCTGCACCCCAACCTCCAACATCTGCTCTCTTCAACAGTCCTTCTATACCCCAGTCTCCAACCTCTGCTCTCTTAAACAGTCCTTCTGCACCCCACTCTCCAACCTCTGCTATCTGTAACAGTCCTTCTGAACCTCAGTCTTTAAACTCTGCTCTCTAAAAAAATCTTCTGCAACCCAGGCTCCAAAGTCTGCTCTCTGTAACAGTCCTTCTGCTCCTCAGTACCAAACTCTGCTCTCTGAAACAGGCCTTCTTCACCCCAGTATCCAAACTCTGCTCTCTGTAAGAGTCCATCTGCACCCCAGTCATCAACCTCTGCTCTCTGCAATGATCCTTCTGCACATCAGTCTTTAACCTCTGCTCTCAGCAACGGTCCTTATGCACCCCAGTTTTTAAACTCTGCTCTCTGCAACAGTCTTTCTGTACCGAGTCCCCAACCTCAGCTCTCTTAAAGATCCTTCTGCACCCAAGTCTCCAAACTCTACTCTTTGTAACAGTCCTTCTGCACCCCAGTCACCAAATTATGCTCTCTGCAAACGTCTTATTATACCCCAGTATCAAACATCTGCTCTCTGCAATGATCCTTCTACACCCCAGTCTCCAACTTCTGCTCTCTGCTACAGTCCTTCTGCACCCAAGTCTTCAACCTCTGCCTTTTTCAACATTTCTTCTGCACCCCAGTCTCCAACCTGTGCTCTCTGAAACTATCCTACTGCACCCCGGTCTCCAAACTCTGCTCTCTGTAGAGATCTTTCTGTACTTCAGTCTCCAACTTCTGCTCTCTGCAACGATCCTTCTGCATCCCAGTCTCCAACATCTGCTCCCTGCAACAGTCCTTCTGCACCCCAGTCTCCAAACTCTGCTCTCTGTAAAAATCCTTCTGATCATCAGTGTCCAACCTCTTCTCTCTGTAAGGATCCTTCTGCACCTCATGTCCAAACTCTGCTCTCTGTAACAGGCCTTTTGCACCACAGTTTCCAACCTCTGCTTTCTGTAACAGTTCTTCTGAACCCCAATTTCTAAACTCTGCTCTGTGTAACACTCCTTCTGCACCCCAGTCTCCATCCTCTGCTCTCTGTAAGAACCCTTTGAAACCCCTTTCTCCAACCTCTCCTCTCTATAAAAGTTTTTCTGCACCTCAGTATGCAAACTCTGGAACCTGTAACGGTCCTACTGCACCACAGTCTCCATCCTCTTCTCTCTGTATCAGTCCTTCTGCACACAAGTCTCCAAACTCTGCTTTCTGCAACATTTCTTCTGCACCCCAGTCTCCAACCTGTGCTCTCTGTGACAGTCCTTATGCACCCCAGTCTCCAACATCTGCTCTCTGTAACAATCCTATTGCACCTCTGTCTCCAACGTCTGCTCTCTGTAACTCTCGTTTGCTCCCCAGTCTCCAAACTGTGCTCATTATAACAGTCCTTCTGTACCGCAGTCTCCAACCTCTTCTCTCTATAACGGTATTTCTTCACCCCAATTGCCAACCTCTGATTTCTGAAACTGTCTTTCTGCACCTCAAACTCCAACCTCTGCTCTCTGTAACAGTCCTACTAAGCCACAGTCTGACACCCCTGTTCTCTGGAACAATCTTTCTGAAACCCAGTCTTCAAACTGTGCTATCTGTAACAATCCTTCTGCACCCCAGTCTCAAAAATCAGCTCTCTTTAACAGGTCTTCTGCAACTCAGTTTCCAAAGTCTGCTCTCTATAACAGGCCTTCTGCACCACAGTCTCCAACCTCTGCTCTCTGTGAGATCCTTCTCCACCTCGTTCTCCAAACTTTGCTCTCTGTAACAGTCATTCTGCACCTCAGTCTCCAACCTCATCTCTCTGCAACGGCCCTTCTGCACCCCAGTATCCAACCTCTGTTCTCTGCAGCAGTCCTTCTGCACCCCAGGCTACAAACTCTGCTCTCTGTAACAATCCTTCTGCACCCCAGTCTCCAAACTCTACTTTCCATATCAGTTATTCTGCACCCCAGTCTGAAAACTCTGCTCTCTGTATCAGTCCTTCTGCACCTCAGTCTCCAAACTCTGCTCTCCGCAACAGTCCTTCTGCACCCCTGTCTCAAACTTCTGCTCTGTGCAAAAGTCCTTCTAAACACCAGTCTCCAACATCTGCTCTCTGCAACGATCCTTCTGCATCCTAGTCTCCAACGTCTGCTCTCTGCAACAGTCCTTCTACATCCCAGTCTCCAACCTCTGCTCTCTGCTACAGTCTTTCTGTACCCCAGTCTCCAACCTCTGCTCTCTTCAACATTTTTTCTGCACCCCGGTCTCCAACCTGTGCTCTCTGTAACTATCCTACTGAACCCCGGTCTCCAAACTCTGCTCTCTGTAGCGATCTTTCTGCACCTCTGTTTCCAACCTCTGCTCTCTGCAACGATCCTTCTGCACCCCAGTCTCCAATCTCTGTTCAATGCAACAATCATTCTGACCCCAGTCTCCAGCCTCTGATCTCTGTAACATCCTTCTCCAGCCCAGTTTCCAAACTCTGCTCTAGGTGACATTCCTTCTGCACCCCAGTCTCCACCCTCTGCTCTTTGTAACAGTACTTGTGTACCGCAGTCGCCAATCTTTGCTCACTGCAACATTTCTTCTGCACCCCAGTCTCCAAACTGTGCTCTCTGTAACTGTCTTTCTGACCCCAGTCTCCAACCTCTGCTCTCTGTAAGGATCCTTCTGCACCTAAGTCTCCAACCTCTGCTTTCTGCAAGGATCTTTCTGAACCACAGTTTCCAAACTCTGCACTCTGTAACAGTCCTTCTACACCTAGTCTCCAACCTCTTCTCTCTGTAACAATCCTTCTGCACCTAAGTCTCTAACCTCTGCTCTCTGTAACAGTCCTTCTGCCCCTCAGTCTCCAACATCTGCTCTCTGTAATAGGCTTACTGCACCCCAGTCTCCAACCTCTGCTCTCTGTAACAGTTCTTCTAAACCCCAATCCGAAACTCTGCTCTCTATAACAGTCTTCTAAACCGCAGTCTCACACCTCTTTTCTCTGCGACTATCCTTCGGAACCTCAGTCTCCAACCTCTGCTCTCTGCCACAGTCCTGATGCATCCCATTCTCCTACTCTGCTCTTTGTAAGATCCTTTTGCATCACTTTCTCTAAACTCTCCTCTCTGTAACAGTCCTTCTGCACCCCAGTATCCAAACTCTGCTCTCTGTAAAAGTCCATCTGCACCTCAGTCTCCAACGTTTGCTTTCTGTATCAATCCTTCTTCACGTCAGTCTCCAATGTTTGCTCTCTGTAACAGTCCTTCTGCACTCTAGTCTCCAACATCTTCTCTCTACAACGGTCCTTCTGTACTGCAGTTTTCAAACTCTTCTCTCTATAACGGTCCTGCTGCACCCCAATTGCCAACCTGTGCTTTCTGTAACAGTCCTTCTGCACCTCAGATTCCAACCTCTGCTCTCTGTATGAGTCCTTCTAAGCCTCAGTCTGAAAACTCTGCTGTCTGCAACAATCCTTCTGCACCCCAGTCTCCAACCTCTACTCTCTGTAACAGGTCTTCTTCACCCCAGTCTCCAAGCTCTGCTCTCTGTAACAGGCCTCCTGCACCCTAGTCTCTAACCTCTTCACTCTGAAACGATCCTTCCGCACCTCAGTCTCCAAAATCTGCTCTCTGCAACAGTCCTTCTAAACCGCAGTCTCCAACCTTTGCTCTCTGCAATGATTCTTCTGCATCCCAGTCTCCAACAACTGTTCTCTGCAACAGTCCTTCTGCACCGCAGTCTACAACCTCTGCTCTCTGCTTCAGTACTTCTGCACCCCAGTCTCCAACCTCTGCTCTCTGCAACGATCCTTCTGCACCCCAGTCTCCATACTCTGCTCTCTGTAAGAATCCTTTTGCACCCCAGTCTCCAACATCTCCTCTTTGTGAAATTCTTTCTGCACCTCCGTCTCCAAGTTCTAGAATCTGTAACAGTCCTTCTGCACCCCAGTCTCAAACCTCATCACTCAGAAATGATCTTTCTGAACCTCAGTCTCCAACCTCTGCTCTCTTTAATAGTCCTTATGCACCCCAGTCTCCAACATCTGCTCTCCTCACTGATCCTTCTTCTCCCCAGGCTCCAACCTCTTCTCTCTGCAATGGTCCTTCTATAGTTCACCTTCCAAAATCTTCTCTCTGTATCAGTCCTTCTGCACCTCAGTCTCGAAACTTTGCTCTCTGAAACAGTGCATCTGCACCCCTGTCTCAAACCTCTGCTATCAGTAACAGTTCTTGTGCACCCCAGTCTCCAAACT
>NW_027523071.1:0-61885 GCF_052094955.1 Ictidomys tridecemlineatus | reverse complement strand
GAGCAGAGTTTGGAGATTGGGGTTCAGAAGAACTGTTAAAGAGAGCAGAGGTTGGAGACTGTGGTGCCGAGTGATTATTGCAGAGAGCAGAGTTTGGAGACTGAGGTGCAAAAAGATTGTTACAGAGAGCAGATTTTGGACACTGATGTGCAGAAGGACTGTTACAGAGAGCAGAGCTTGGAGTATGGGGTGCAGAAGGACTGTTGCAGAGAGCAGAGTTTGGAGACTGGGGTGCAGAACATCGTCAGAGAGAACAGAAGTTGGAGTCTGAGGTGCAGAAGGATCGCTACAGAGAGCAGAATTTGGAGACCATGGTGCAGTAGGATAGTTACAGAAAGCACAGGTTGGAGACTGGGGTGCAAAAGAAATGTTGCACAGAGCAGAGGTTGAAGACTGGGATGCAGACGGACTGTAGAAGAGAGCAGCGTTTGGAGACTGGGGTGTAGAAGGACTGTTGCAGAGAGCAGACATTGGAGACTGGGATGCAGAATGACCCTTGCGGAGAGAAGATGTTGGAGACTTGGGTGCAGAAGGATTGTTTGAGATAGCACAGTTTGGAGACTGGGGTGTAGAAAAATCGATGTAGAGAGCAGAGGTTTCAGATTGAGGCTTAGAAGGACTGTTACAGAGAGGAGAGGTTAGAGTCTGAGGTGCAAAAGGACTTTTATAGAAAGCAGAGATTGGCAATTGGGGTGCAGATGGACCGTTACAAAGAGAAGAGTTTGGAGACTGCGATACAAAATGACTTTTACAGAGAGCAGGGTTTCAAGACTGGGTAGAAGAAGAATCGTTGCAGAGAGCAGATGTTGGAGACTGGGGTGCAGAAGGACTGTTACAGAGAGCAGAGGTTGGAGACTGAGTTGCAGAAGGACAGTTACAGAGAGCAGAGTTTGGAGAATGGGGTGTAGAAGGCCTGTTACAGAGAGCAGAGGTTGGAGACTGAGGTGCAGAAGGATTGGTACAGAGAGGAGAGGTTAACGACTGAGGTGCAGAAGTACTGTTACAGAGAGCAGAGGTTGGGAACTGAGGTGCAGAAGGATCCTTGCAGAGAGCAGACGTTGGAACCTTAGGTGCAGAAGGATCGTTGGAGAGATCAGAGTTTGGAGACTGAGGTGCAGAAGGATCTTTACAGAGAGCAGAGTTTGGAAACTGGGGTCAGGAACAATGTTACAGAAAGCACAGTTCGGAAACTCGGGAGCTGAAGAAATGTTGCAGAGAGCAGAGTTTGGAGACTTTGGTGCATAAGGACTGATGCAGAGAGCAGAGTTTGGAGACTGTTGTGAAGAAGGACTGATACAGAGAACAGAGTTTGGATACTGGGGTGCAGAAAGATCGTTGCACAGAGAAGAGGTTGGAAACTATGGTGCAGAAGGAGAGTTACACAGAGCAGAGTTTGGTTCCTGGGGTGTAAAAAGACTGCTGCAGAGAACAGAGGTTGGAGACTGAGGTGCAAAAGGACTGATACAGAGAGTAGAGTTTGGAGACTTGGGTGCATAATGACTGATGCAGAGAGCAAAGTTTGGAGACTGTGATGCAGAAGGACTGATACAGAGAACAGAGTTTGGATACTGGGGTGCAGAAGGATCGTTGCACAGAGCAGAGTTTGGAAACTATGCTGCAGAAGGAGAGTTACCCAGAGCAGAGTTTGGTTCCTGGGGTGTAAAAAGACTGCTGCAGAGAACAGAGGTTGGAGACTGAGGTGCAAAAGGACTGATACAGAGAGCAGAGGTTGGAGACTGGGGTGCAGAAGAACTGATACACAAAGCAGAGTTTGGAGACTGGGGTTCAGAAGGACCGTTACAGGGAGCAGAGTTCGGAGACTGCAGTAGAGAAGGACTTTTATAGAGAGCAAAGTTTGAAGACCGGGGTGCCGAAGGATTGTTACGGAGAGCAGAGGTTGGAGACTGGGGTCCAGAAAGACTGTTGCAGAGAGCAGAGTTTGGAGACTGAGGTGAAGAAGGATCGTTGCAGAGAGAAGAGGTTGGAGACTGGGGTGCAGAAGGCCTGTTACAGAGTGCAGAGATTGTAGACTGGGGTGCAGAAGGCCTTTTACAGAGAGCACAATTTCGAGACTGGGTTGCACAAAGATCTTACAGAGAGCATTTTGGAGACTGAGGTTCAGAAGGACTATTACAGAGAGCAAAGCTTGGAAACTGGGGTGCAGAAGGATTGTGGCAGAGAGCAGAGTTTTCAGACTTAGGTGCAGAAGGACTGTTGCAGAGAGCAGATGTTGGATCCTGGGGTGCAGAAGGACTGTTGCACAGAGCAGAGTTTTGAGACCGGGGTGCAGAAGGATCGTTGCAGAGAGCAGAGGTTGGAGACTGAGGTGCAGAAGGCCTGTTACAGAGAGCAGAGGTTGAAGACTGGGGTGCACAAGGCCTGTTACAGAGAGCAGAGTTTGGAAACTGGGGTGCAGAAGGACTTTTACAAATAGTAGAGGGTGGAGACTGAGGTGCAGAGGGAGTGGTACAGAGAGCAGATTTTGGAAACTGGGGTGTATAAGGACGATTGCTGTGAGCAGAGATTGGAGCCTGGGGAGAAGAAGGATTATTGCAGAAAGCAGATGTTGGAGACTGGGGCGCAGAAAGACTGTTAAAGAGAACAGAGGTTGGAGACTGAGGTGCAGAAGGACTTTTACAGAGAGCAGAATTTGGAGATGAGGTGCAGAAGGATCGTTACAGAGAGCAGAGGTTGGAGACTGTGTTGCAGAAGGACAGATACAGAGATCACAGGTTGGAGACTGGGGTGCAGCAGGCCTGTTACAGAGAGCAGAGGTTGAAGACTGGGGTGTAGAACGCCTGTTACAGAGAGCAGAGTTTGTAGACTGAGGTGCAGAAGGACTGTTAAAGATAGCACAATTTCGTGACTGGGTTGCAGAAGGATATTACAGAGAGAATTTTGTAGACTGAGGTTCAGAAGGACTGTTACAGAGAGCAAAGTTTGGAAACTCGGGTGCAGAAAGATTTTTGCAGAGAGCCGAGTTTTCAGACTGAGGTGCAGAAGGACTGTTTCAGAGAGCAGATGTTGGATCTTGGAGTGCAGAACGACTGTTACAGAGAGCAGAGTTTGGAGACTGGGATGAGGAAGGATCATTGCAGAGAGCACAGGTTGGAGACTGGGGTGCAGAAGGCCTGATACAGAGAGAGGAGGTTGAAGACTGGGGTGCAGAAGGCTTCTTACAGAGAGCATTGTTTGGAGCCTGGGGTGCAGAAGACTGTTACAGAGAGCAGCGTTTGGAGAATGGGTTGCAGAAGGATATTACAGAGAGCTGAGTTTGAAGACTGAGGTGCAGAAGGATTTTTACAGAGAGTAGAGGGTGGAGACTGGGGTGCAGAAGAAGTGCTACAGAATGCAAATTTTGGAGATTGGGGTGCAGAAGAAATGTTACTGAGAGCAGAGAAGAGGTTTGAGACTAGTTGTAGAAGGACTCTTACAGAGTGTAGAGGTTGGAAACTGTGGTGCAGAAGGATCCTTTCAGAGAGCAGAGTTTGGAAACTGAGGTGCAGAAGGATCGTTGCAGAAAGCAGAGGTTGAGACTGAGGTGCAGAAGGATCTTTACAGAGAGCAGAGGTTGGAGACTGGGGTCAGAAATACAGTTACAGAGAGCACAGTTTGGAGACTGGGGTGCAGAAGAAATGTTGCAGAGAGTAGAGTTTGGAATCTGAGGTGCAGAAAGATCGTTGCAGAGAGAAGAGGTTGGAGACTGGAGTGCAGAAGGCCTGTTACAGAGAGCAGACTTTGGTGACTGAGTTGCAGGAGACCTGTTACAGAGAGCAGATGTTAGAGACTGGGGTGCAGAAGGATTGTTACAGATAGCACACTTTGGAGACTGGGGTTTAGAAGGATTGTTGCAGACAGCAGAGTTTTCAGACTGAGGCTTAGAAGGTCTGTTACAGAGAGCATCGTTGGAGTCTGAGGTTCAGAAGAACTGTTTCAGAAAGCAGAGGTTGGCAATTGGGGTGCAGAAGACCGATATAGAGTGTAGAGGTTGGAGACTGCAGTATAGAAGGACTGTTACAGAGAGCAGAGTTTGGAGACTGGGGTGCAGAACGACTGATACAGAGAGCAGACGAGCACCGAGGTGCAGACGGATTGTTACAGAGAGCAGAGATTGGATACTGAGGTTCAGAAGAACCTTTACAGAGAGCAAAAAATGGAGACTGAGATGCAGAAGGACTTTTACAGAGAGCAGAGGTAGGAGACTGAGGTGCAGAAGGATCGTTGCAGAGAGAAGAGTTTGGAGACTGAGGTGCAGAAGGACTGTTACAGAAAGCAGAGGTTGGCAATTGGGGAGCAGATGGACCATTACAAAGAGAAGAGGTTGGAGACTGTGATACAAAAGGACTTTTACAGAGAGCAGAGTTTGGAGACTGGGTAGAAGAAGGATCATTGCAGAGAGCAGATGTTGGAATCTGGGGTGCAGAAGGACTGTTACAGAGAGCACAGGTTGGAGACTCGGGCGCAGAAGAAATATTGCCGAGAGCAGAGTTTGGAGAACTGGGTGCAGAAGGACTGATACAGAGAGAAGAGATTGAAGACTGTGGTGCGGAAGGATCTTACAGAGAGTAGAGGTTGGAGACTGGGGTGCAGAAGGACTGTTGCAGAGAGCAGAGGTTGGAGACTGGGCTGCAAAAGGACTGTTACAGATAGCACAGTTTCGAGACTGGGTTGCAGAAGGATCTTACAAAGATCATTTTGGAGACAGAGGTGCAGAAGAAGTGTTACAAGAGCAGAGGTTTAAGACTGGGTTGCGGAAAGATTGTTGCAGAGAGCAGCGTTTTCAGACTGAGGTTCAGAAGTACTGTTGCAGAGAGCAGATGTTGGATCCTGGGGTGCAGAAGGATCGCTGCATAGAGCAGAGGTTGGAGACTTTGGTGCCGAAGGCCTATTAAATAGAGCAGAGTTATAAGACTGGGGTGCAGAAGGCCTGTTACAGAGAGCAGACTTTGGAGATGGGGTGTAGAAGGACTGTTACAGAGAGCAGAGTTTGGAGAATTGGTTGCAGAAGGATCTTACAGAGAGCAGAGTTTGGAGACTGAGGTGCAGAAGGACTTTTACAGAGAGTAGTGTTTGAAGACTGTGGAGCAGAAGGAACGTTGTATAGAGCAGAGGTTGGAGACTGATGTCCGGACGAATATTTACAGTGATCACAGGGTGGAGACTGGAGTGCAGAAAGAGTGTTACAGAGAGCAGAGTTTGGAGATTGGGGTGCAGAAGAACTGTTACCGAGAGCAGAGGGTGGAGGCTGGGGTGCAGAGGACTGTTGCAGAGTGTAGAGTTTGGAGATCGAGGTGCAGAAGAACTGTTTCAGAGAGCAGAGTTTGGAGACTGGGGTGCAAAAAGACTAATACAGAAAGTAGAGGTTGGAGACTGGGGTGTAGAAGGACTGTTACAGAGAGCAGAGTTTGGAAACTGCTGTACAGAAGGACTGTTACAGGGAGCAGAGGTTGGAGACTTGGGTTCTAAAGGATCATTGCAGAGAGCAGATGTTGTAGACTGGTGTGCAGAAGTATCTTACAGAGAGCATAGTTTGGAGACTGACCTGCATAAGGACTGTTACAGAGACCAGTGGTTGAAGACTGGGGTGCAGAATGATCGTTGCAGAGAGCAGAGGTTGGAGACTGAGGTGCGGAATGATCGTTGAGGAGAGCAGATGTTGGAGAATATGGTGGAGAACGTTACTTTCAGAGAGCAGATGTTGGAGACTGGGGTACAGAAGGACAGTTACAGAGAGCACAAGTTGGAGACTGGGGTGCAGAAGAAATGTTGCAGAGAGTAGAGGTTGGAGACTAGGTTGCAGAAGGACTGTTACTGAGAGCAGAGGTTGTAGACTGACGTGCAGAAGGACTGTTACAGAGACTGTTACGGGACTGTTACTGTTACAGAGAGCTGAAGTTGGAGATTTAGGGGCGTAAAATTGTTACAGAGAGCAGAGGTTGGATACTGGGGTGCATATGGACTTATACAGAGAGCAGAGGTTGAAGACTGGGGTGCAGAATAACTGTTGCAGAGAGTAGAGTTTGGAATCTGAGATGCAGAAAGATCGTTGCAGAGAGAAGAGGTTGGAGACTGGTGTGCAGAAGGCCTGTTACAGAGAGCAGAGTTTGGAAACTGGAGTGCAGAAGGCGTTTTACAGAGAGCAGAGGTTGGAGACTGGGGTGCAAAAGGACTGTTACAGATAGCACAGTTCGTTGACTGGGGTACAGAAGGATCATTGCAGAGAGCAGAGGTTTCAGACTGAGGTGCAGATGGACTGTTACAGAGAGCATAAGTTAAAGTCTGAGGTGCAGAAGCACTATTATAGAAAAAAGAGTTTGGCAATTGGGGTGCAGAAAGACCGTTACAGAGAGAAGAGGTTGGAGACTGCAGTGCAGAAGGACTGTTACAAAGAGCAGAGTTTGGAGACTGGGGTGCAGAAGGACCATTGCAGAAAGCAGAGGGTGGAGCCTGGGGAGAAGAAAGATCATTGCAGAGAGCAGATATTGGAGACTGGGATGCAGAAGGACTGTTACAGAGAGCAGAGGTTGGAGACTGAGGTGCAGAAGAATCATTACAGAGAGCGGAGGTTAGAGACTGAGGTCCAGAAGGACTTTTACAGAGAGCAGAGGTTGGATACTGGGGTGCAGAAGGATTTTTAAAGAGAGCAGAGAATGGAGACTGGGTTGCATAAGGAGTGATACAGAGAGCAGAGTTTGGAGATTCTGGTTCAGAAGAACTGTTAAAGAGAGCAGAGTTTTAAGACTGGGGTTCAGAAGGATTGTTACAGAGTGCAGAGGTTTGATTCGGGTGCAGCAGGACTGTAACTGAGAGTTGAGCATGAAGACTGGGTTGCAGAGGAACTGTTACAGAGCGCAGAGGTTGGAGACTGCAGTGCAGAAGGCCTGTTACAGAGAGCATTTGTTGGAGACTGAGGTGCAGAAGGATCATTACAGAGAGCAGAGTTTGGATACTGAGTTGCAGAAGGACTGTTACAGAGAGCAGAGGTTCGAGATTGGGGTGCAGAAGAAGTGTTACAGAGAGCAAAGGTTCGGACACTGAGGTGCAGAAGGACTGTTGCAGAGAGCAGAGTTTGAAGACTGGGGTGCAGAAGTATCGTTGCAGAGTGCAGAGGTTGGAGACTGAGTTGCAGAATGATCTTAAGAAGAGCAGAGGTTGGAGACTGGGTTTCAGAAGGACAGTTACAGAGAGCATAGGTTGGATACTGGGGTGCAGAAGAAATGTTGCAGAGAGCATAAATTTTTGACTGGGGTGCACAAGGACTGTTACAGAGAGCAGAGGTTGGAGACTGAGGTGCAGAAGGACTGTTACAGAGAGCAGAGTTTAGAGACTTGGTTGCAGAACGACTAATACACAAAGCAGAGTTTGGAGACTGGGGTGCGGAAAGACCGTTACTGAGAGCAGAGTTTGGAGACTGAGGTATAGAAGGATTGTTACAGAGAGCAGAGTTTTAAGACTGGGGTGCAGAAGTTTTGTTACAGAGAGCCGAGGTTGGATACTGGGGTGCAGAAGTACTTTTACAGATAGCAGAGTTTGGAGACTGGTGTGCAGAAGGATCTTACAGAGAACAGAGTTTTGAGACTGAGGTGCACAAGGACTGTTACAGAGAGCAGAGTTTGGAGACTGAGGTGCAGAATGATCGTTTCCGAGAGAAGAGGTTGGAGACTGGGGTAAAGAAGGCGTTTTACAGAGAGCAGAGTTTGGAGACTGGGGTGCTGAAGGCCTGTTATAGAGAGCAGAGGTTGGAGACTGGGGTGCAGAAGGATTGTTACAGATATCACAGTTTGTAGACTGGTTTGCAGAAGGATATTATAGAGAGCAGAGTTTGGAGACTGAGGTGCAGAAGGACTGTTACAGAGAACAGAGTTTGGAGACTTGCTTGCAGAATGATTGTTGCAGAGCGCAGAGTTTTTAGACTTAGGTGCAGAAGGACTGTTGCAGAGAGTAGATGTTCGATAGTGGGGAGCAGAAGAACTCTTTCAGAGAGCAGAACTTGGAGACTGGGGTGCAGAAGGATTCTTGCAGTGAGCAGAGGTTGGAGACTGGGTTGCAGAAGGCCTGTTACAGATATCACAGTTTGGAGACTGGTGTGCTGAACGATATTATACAGAGCAGAGTTTGGAGACTGAGGTGCAGAAGGACTGTTACAGAGAGCAGAGGTTGGAGACTGGGTTGCAGAGTGATTGTTGCAGAGAGCAGAGTTTTCAGACTGACGTACAGAAGGACTGTTGCAGAGAGCAGAAGTTCGAAACTGGGGTGCAGAAAGAGTGTTTCAGAGAGCAGAACTTGGAAACTGGGATGGAGAAGGATTGTTGCAGGGAGCAGAGTTTGCAGACTGGCGTGCAGATGGACTCTTATAGAGAGCAGAGGTTTTAGTCTGGGGTGCAGAAGGCCTGGTATAGAGAGCAGAGCTTTGACACTGTGGTTCAGAATGATTGCTGATAGCTGGTGAGCCTCTTTCTGGACATGTTATTTTCCGCACAGTACATCAGGCCCTCTCTCCTCACCCTGCTCTCTTTTGGCTTTGTGAGCACCTGTGACTTCCACAGTCTCTCTAAGCCATCACTCCTAAGCCTATCTCCTGGGAACCTGTCCCGCTGCCTCCTGGAATCTCCTTGGGGAGACCCCGCAGGTACCCAGACTCCAGGCCCAACCCCCTTTCCTCCTTTCCTCTCCCCAGACATTCTCCTTTTCATTTTTTTATGTTTTAATGAGTGATCCCACTTCCACTCATCTACCCCACAGACCAGGTGCCCTCTTGTGTCCTCGTCACCAAGACTTTAAAGTGCTCCACCCAGGGCTCCTCTTCAGAGCTTTTCCCTAAGCTCCAAATGTCACATCTTCAGTTACCAGATATTTCCTTTTAATCTTGTTTTGGCACCCAATTACTCTCCCTGAATACATGAAGGTATTCTAACCAAGCACATGGCTTAGAAATAAGGTATCCCCACACCAAAAACTCAGGGTCAGCCACAGTAGCAGTGTTCAGATGTGAAATGATTAGACTGTGAGACTTGTGACCTAATCTGTGGATCCATCCATTTTGTGGGTTAATTATCTGAAAGGCCCACTGAACTGAGAGGAGTGTGGGCAGGAGGAGTGTGGCTGGGGACATGCCCTGGGGAATCACATCTTGTCTCCTGTGAACTGTCTCCTCCTGTCCCCTCTTCTGCCCCAACCTTCTGGCTGTCATGAGATAGGGACGCTTCCCCCCTTGTTCCCTTCCACCTCAGCATCGCACCTCATCTCAGGCCGGCAGCAATGGGTCAGCTGGCCCCAGACCAAACCTCCAAGCCAGGAGGCCAGAGTGCATCTCTCTCTCCGGGTTGTTCTGGTCAGGCCTGTGGTAACTGTGGCAACTGTGGTCTGACCCAGGGAGTAGGTGTTATGAGTGGATTGGACCCACAACCGTTTCCTAAATTCACAGATTCTGTCATTTTCAGAGCTCAAGCCATTTCCTTCTAGATGGCCTGTTTCCAGCCTGCCCTCACCTAGAATGTGGTCTACTAGTGATTATTGGATTCTCTAGCCGTCCTGGTTTTCCCCTTTGCACACCACAGCTAGCTCCTAGGCAGCCAGACCCATGGACCTCCTGCTGCCCACTGAGGAGAGAAGAGAGATTTTCTGAGGACCCTTTTAGAAGTCCACTTTTATTTTTTTTTTAAAGACCACACTCAGAGGGCATGTTTCAGGCAGTCCTTCACATGCGTCTTTGAGAAATCAGACTCACAATGATTTTTGTGATTCTCTCCCAGCCTCCAATAACCACCGCTCTACTCCCTACTTCTCTGAGATCAACTTTTTAGCTTCCACAAAAAAGTGAAAAACTGCTATTTCTCTTTATGTTTCTGGCTTATTTCACTTAATATAATGTCTCCCATGAGCTAGTTTTAAATAGAAACTGCACAACAAATTCTTTTATGTCAGATTTAAATTTTATTCTGAAGAGATAATTTGAAATGGTCACATATGTTTATGTAGGAAAATGTTCATTAAAATATTTATAGGAAACTGGAGATGATCTGAATATTTAGCCAGAGGGGAGATATTACGTTTATTTAAGAGAGATGTAAGTTTATTGATCATCTCAATAGATGCAGAAAAAGCATTTAACAAAATATAGCACCCCTACCTGTCAAAACAGTAGAAACACTATGGACAGAAGGAACTTTGTAAAAGCATTGTAAAAGCTATTTATGCTAAACCCAAGGCAGCATCATTCTAAGTGGAGAAAGGTTGAAAGCATTCACTCTAAAAACTGGAAGCAGACAGGGTGTCCCCTCTTTCACCACTTCTATTCAACTTCATCCTTGAAATTGCCAGAGACATTGGACAAAAGAAAGAAATTAAAGATGTACAAATAGATCAAGAAGAATTCAAATCTCACTCTTTGCTGATAGGATCATGTCATCTTCTTAAATTTTTTATTAGAGCATAATAGTTATACATAGAAGTTGGGTTGATTTGGAAAAGATTCTACTTGCATGGAATCTGATTTACTCCATTCAGTCCTCACCTTCCATTTTCCTTCTTTTCCTGCCCCGATTCTCCTTTCTCTACTGATCTTTCTTTGCGTCATTTATCTGTTAATTTCTGACTGGTGCTTTCTACATATACATACAGGCGCAGTCCCCTGTTTTAGACTTCCATGTGCACATAACATGATCTGCTTAAAGACTTTTCACATTTCTTTTCTTCCCAAACCACTCCGCCCTCTCATTCTCCTTCTACTCCACTGATCTTCCCTGTATACTTAAGATAGCCAGTCCAACCCCACTTCATCAACTTTTTTTCTCTATTTTGCTCTGGCCCTGTAATTTCACCATTGTACAGGAATAGTTAACTTCTGCCTTTCCGAACACAGAGATCAAGATTGATGTAAAATGAGAAAAACTCTACATTGGAAAACACTGAAGGCAACACCAACTGCTTCTGCAGATGATGACCCTGCTTTGTAAATTTTTTTCTTAACAGTTGCAATGAAAATGAACTTCTCCAAAAATCCTATGTTTACATAAAAGGACAACAGGAGACAGAGATTACTGAGACAGTGAGAAATGACTTCACACCATGATGAGGTCGAATGGCTTTCTGTTGGATTCTAGCAATTCTCTGGTTACTCCCACCAACCATCACCCCTGCAAATGTGTGCGGCTCCATGGGTCTGATTCCCTGAGACCATTCCCACAGGTTATCAGTCTCCAGGCTGCTTTTCATTCGATATTATTTGCCATGTTGCTGCAGATTAACAAGCCTGTTTGGGGTGTTCTCAGTCCATTTTCATCATGGTCTCTTTTTCTTTGTTTTGCAGCTATGACAACATTGGAAATGAGCAATCAAACATTTGTCACTGAATTCATCTTCTTGTAATTTTCCAACTACTCCAACCTACAGGGCTGGTTCTTCCTGGTCTTTCTGGTCATTTACCTGACCACTCTCCTGGGGAACATGCTCATAATTGTTGCCACCAGGGTAAGTCCTGCTCTCCACACTCCAATGTACTTTTTCCTCAGCAATTTGAGCTTCTGGGACGTCTGCTACACATCCACCACCCTCCCAGTACTGCTGGTGAACTTCTTCTGGCAGAAGAAGGCCATTTCTTATGAGGGCTGCCTTTCCCAGATCTTCTTCTTGGTGACAAGTGCTGGCACAGAAGGCGTCTTACTGGCTGTGTGGCCAGTATGACTGCTGTGTGGCCACCTGCCGTCCTCCTCAGTACCCAGTCATCATGAGTGTGAAGGTCTGTGTTAGCTTGGTGACTGGGTCCTGGCTGTGTGGGCTTGTGAATTTGGTCACACACACGTGCTGGCCATCACACTCACTCTGTGTGGGCCCCACCAGATCAGCCACTTTCTCTGTGACACCCATTGCTCCTCAAGCTCTCCTGCTCAGACACCTCTGTCAACGAGTCTGCACTCCATGTAGTCAGTGACACCATGGGCCTGAGCCCCTGCCTCTTCACTGCAGGCTCCTACGCACTCATCATGGCGGCCATCCTGGGGATTCCATCTGCCCATGGCAGGAGGAAGGCCTTCTCCACCTGTGCGTCCCCTCTCACTGTCGTGGTGGTCTTCTATGGAACAGCCAACTTCCACTATGACAGGCCCAGGGAAGGCTGCACACAGACACCCTGGTCTCTGTGCTCTTCTGTGTGGTGACCCCTATGTTGAAGCCAATCATTCACAGCCTGAGAAGCAACGAGGTCCAGAGTGCCCTGAGGAAGCTTGCTGGGAGACAGACTGTATAGTGAGATTAGAACTAGATGATGGTTCCATTCTAGGAAATGTCTTAGTTGTAGAAATATGTGAACTCTTCAGCTGCAATTACAAGAGTGCTCTCTCCATACACAGTGTCTCATGACCACTGTGGTGCCCCACAAACCAGGGGAAGCACACTGTGCTACGTATATGACACATTGTGACCTCACCTGGGTTCTCTAATCCACAGGTATTTCAGAATATTTTTATTACTTTTCTCTCCAAAAAAAAGCCTATACCCAAAGCAGTCAATCTCCTTTCCCCCAATATTGCAGCTCTAGCCAACACTAGTGAATGTGAAGTGCTATGTGCAATGTGACTTTGACTTGCATTTTCCTAATGGATCTTGATTCTAAGTTTTAAATAAACACCATTTTTGTGTTTCTCCTTCACATGTGGAAAGACCCATGTATACACTCGAGTTTTGTGGATATTTTTAATGAAGTAATACCATATACGCCTTTTGGATCTGACTCATTTCACTTAGCATGTTTGCAATTTTCAGTTATATTGTAGCTTGTATTAGTATTTTAGTTTATTCCTCCTTATTGTGACTGATTTACATCTCATGAAAATGCCACATTTCAATGTTCATTTCCCACTGGATAGTAATTTTTAGTTTGTGTCTGTGTGGGTGTCGTACTGCAGATTGAACCCGGAGCCTCCTGCACACTAAACAATGTTCTACCACTAAGCCAAAGCCCAACCCTTTTAAAAATTTTGTTTTGAGACAGGGTCTTGTAAATTTGCCCAGGTTGTCCCTGAATTTGTGATCCTCCTGCCTCAGCTTCTTGAGTAGCTACATTACAGACCTGCCTGGTCATTTTCACTTTTTGACTAATATGAATAAGATTCGTATATATAATATGAACATTATATATAATATGAACATTATATGAACATTCATGTACAGATCATTGGTAGACAACTTTTTTATTTATCTTGAGTTTGTAAGTAGGAGTGGAAGAGGTGGTTCATTAACTCCATATTTAACTTTCTGAAGAAGTTCCAGATCATTTTCAGACCAGTGGAACCAGCTTACCTTATTATTAAGAGTGGTGAATAAAGCTTCTGATTTCCTCACTCCCTTGACAACACGTCATTATCATTCCTTTTATTGTGACGACCCTGGAATGTGTGAAGTGCTTCATCAAATGTGCTTTAGCTTTTCTTTTCCCTGATGGCTAATCATTCTAAGATCTTTTAGGAGTACTGTTAATGTGTCTCTCCTAAGCATGAGGAAAACCCCATTGTATTATGGGAAATTTTAAGTTTTAGAGACTTACCTCTTTATCTAATACTTTTATTTTTATTTTTGTGCAGTAAAATACTACAAGACTTTCAAGCTTGTTGTCTTTTCTCCATCTGTGCCCGAAAGAGCTGTTTGATGACTCCTTTTTTTCCCCTAATTTTAAACTCCATAGCAAACAATTTCTTCACCAGGTCATGAGCATCAGCAGGATCATAAAATTAAGGGGCACGAAGTCATACAGGGTTTGGTAAGGGATCAGACCTTAGCAGGTGTGGATCAGCTGAAGATAGTGGGGATGCTTTTAATATTGTGGCTTCTGATATCTGTCCATCTGGCAAAGTATGTAACCTAAAGGAAAAACTTCATATGCCATGCGAAATCCATCCCAATAAGTGTACACCCACCCTGACCCCTTCTCTCCCTAGCAGGAAGGGAAGGCAGTCTTGAGGTTTCAGCCACCCACAACTTCTTACCAGAAATCTCACTCTGAACTTCGCTCACCCACATCCCAGAAGAGAGAGGACGCTGATCTTCTCGCTGCTTGCTGGGAACAGGTGATTGCAAAGACATTAATGAATCCAACAGCGAATTAACTGCTCTCCATTGTTGCAGTTGAACTCCAGCCGTTGCCCTTGAGTTGTGTTTGCACACTGAGGAGTCTCAGAGCAGCTGCTGAGGAAAGGCTCGATGCATATTCCCAACAGGTCGGCCCCAGACCTCTATAAATGTCTATCACATGAAAATGAATTGTGAGAGATAAGAGGATTTTGACTCCTTCATGAGGCCACAGATATGCGACTTTCAGAATAACAGGTCCGTTTTGTGGTGAATGGAGACCAACAGCCAGTTTTACCAAGAGCTTTCTTTGCAGCCCAGGTGCTAGTATGGAGAGCATCAAGGGCCACACCAAAACCAGAAATCTACGCCTGTCTGTGAAAGTTGCTGGTAAGTAGTTTATTTACCATCACAATTTTGAAAAACACTATCCCAGAATCAGGATATACCTACACCTTAAAAACATATTACAGAATATTGTACATATTTTAATTACCATTTTGATGGCATTTATGTAATAACCTATCATAGCACCTTTTATATGTGCTATGATAGGTCATAGCACATAGAAAAAACTTGTCTAAGTTTCCACAATACTACTTGTATTGCCAGAGTAGAAATAACTTCAGAGGTTATCACAAAACCTGAGGGATTTAGCATGATGCCTCCAGTACTGGAAGAAAACCCAAAACATGACCAGAAACCCTGGGATGCCTAAATTCCTTAAGTGAGATTTTGTGTGTGGAAAATTACTTATGGTAAACAATAGATAATGCTAAGTGTTAATCCTCTCTTTTGATGAGCAGGACATAAAAGAATAATTTTTAGGGAGAAAGTATAGGGACACATTCCCATTATAATACAATATAGCATAACAATAGACATACCAAAATATCTGTTTAAATAAAAATCATTATTGTAGAAGAAGTTATGTTTAGAAACGTATTCATTCACTAACAAGAAGTTTTCATCTTTATCTTACAACACATAGATGCTTGGGGAGGGGAGTTGCAAGCAATTTATTAACTGTAATAAATCCCTGAAGCTTGTGAGTAATCTACTTCATACACAACCCCCCTCCTTTAGAAATATTATATTTTAAGGTCACTCATAAGTGACTTAATTCTCGGTCACCTGACTTTGAGATGACTGATTGGGAAAGAAAGATGCAGAGCTGCTTGTTCTGTGGGAACTGAGCTGATGGTCTCCATAAGGGATATGTTTAGGAGACAGGAGACACTGAGTTCCTCAGAAGCTGCTGGGCTATGCTGCCTCACTTATGCCCACGGAGGCTTTATTTTTCTCAGCAAGATATCTGCACCAGAACCACTGAACAGAAATGTCCTGTCGCCTCTGTCAAGTCTCTGTTAGATCCTTTAGGTCCCACACAGTACCATCTTTAAAGAATCTTTTAAAAACTCTGCTCTATGGATGAACTTGACAGACCTTCTTCATTCTTCAAACCTTTACTGAGTGCACATTTACACAAGGTGTTGCCCTAGTGTTTAGAACACAATTGAGAAGCCCAACTAGGACCTGGAGGAGCACATATTCAAGATGGAATGAGGGGCTTTCACAAGTATTAAGTGGTCCATTTCCAGAGCTGCCCAAGCAAACACTAAGGGAAAATAATGATAATTTGTAGATTACATAGAATTGTTACCAAGTTTCCTGCACATATTGAGTTCATCTTCCCATTAGATTGTAAGTTGTTTGAAGGACAGTTTCAGAGACCAGCTAAAACAGGGGGTCTCAGAAGACGAACGGATGGTGAGGAGTCGGTGAAAGAGGGGGTGGAGAAACAACACAGACACCAAAGTGACAGTGTTGATCCCAATCTTTACTTGTGAAGTTGATCATATATACTTTTCATTTTGGCAGGCTTACAGTACTTTGTGGTTACAAAACAGGAATCACTACATATAATAGTTATTACATGATAAAATTTCTGAGTCAATTTCTTTTTTGGTTCTTAAATCATAATTGCTAATACATATTAAATGTACAAATTAATGTATATTATGCAAATTAAAGGGATTCATTGATGTTTCCCTACTTGCATTAATATATTGTGCATTAATTTCAATTATTTTTTCTGTAAAATGGGGATAATAGGTTATCATATAGGTTGTTGTGTAAACCAAATAAGTTAATGAATGTAAAAGTCTTGTAGGCATTTAATAAGTGTTAGGTATTTTTATCTAATGTGTGTCTCTATTCGTTACTCAATTTGAAAAATCCTCATTGGATTCGGGTATGTAAAATTTCATCTTTTCAAAGAAATTCACTGTTTTGATAGAATGGATTATCCGAAATTCAATCTAATTTTTACAGGACACATGCCAGTTTAAACTACATTAAACAAGGTTTTAAAGTCAGGCATTTATGTGTATTGAAGCAATCTAAGAAGACTCAAACTCAAATTATTTTTCTATGAAATATGCCCTAGATGATTATGATGATTATGGTTATTATTATTGCAGAGCAGAGGGTTTACTATTAAGTTGATCTAATTCCTATGCTGCATTATATAAATTCTAAGGAGCAAGTACATATTGTGTCACAAAGTGTCATTCATGAGTTATGATTGTTAATAATGGATTCTAATGGTGACCATGATGATGATTCAATCTAATGCCCTACATTAATAAAGAGCATAGAGGATAAGGAAAATTGTTTGGGTATCATCCTTCACCCTACCACACACCCGTGACCTATATGAAATTAGCCAGTAAAACCAAGGAAAAACTTATATGTAGATAAAATTATATAAACATACATTGGGAGATTTTTTTAATGCCCCATGAAATTGTCCCTCCTGAACTGACTTTTATATTTAAGACCTTTACAATAGCAGTATGCACAACTTCAGAGATTGTATTTTTAATTCCCTGAACATTTACATTTAGTTTTCCCTTTTACACATCCGCAGACCATGTACTATTTTCTAATAGTAAAATCTGCTGAAACTGCCTTCTATGTGGAATTTTATTTCTTTTTCTGAAAACATCTAGATATCTACCTATAAAAGAGATTGTCATATTGATATTTTTGATACGGGGAGTTCAAAGAAAGTACATGTCACTGAGTTCTAAAGGACTTGAAGTTCATCCAGCTAGTTGATAGAGAAAACAGAGAACGTAAGAAATGTCAAGTACATGTAGCTTCCAGCTCCATTTCAAAGTTGATTTCTTGTAAATCAATGCTAATATGGTAACCTCTTGTTTAGGGAAATTATTTAGAGAAAGCAATACCTACAACTGAACTAGATAGTGTGGTGTTTTTAGTCATTTCTGGATAAACTTTTACTACAATTTTAGTGAACACCAAGTATCACAAGAATCCCTACTTTCTCTATTTCCTTCTCTACTTTCTCTATTCTCCTGGGGGATTTCATAATCACCCTTTGCTGTAATAGTTGCCTTCAAGACAATGACTCCCAAATCCACACCTGCAGTTCTAGGCTGTCTGTGAAGGGCATTTCCACGTGATTTTTCCACAGATAACTCACATTCAACATTACTCAAATAAAATCCACCAAAGCCTCCTCTACATCTGCTATTCCTCACATATTCCTTTTTTCCTGAGTGATCCCACCAGCTAGCCAGCCTGCCCAAACTGATTTTTTGTCTTTACCGTGTCCTCTTCAACTAGGACCTTGAAGTTCTCCATATCCTTCTCCATGAGGGCTTCAGAGATTTTCTCCCACTTTCAACACAGCACGTCTTCAGATACAGACCACTTCATTTTGATCTTGTTTTAGCACTCAGATCACTCTTTTTAACTAATCACGTGTGTCTAAAACCTGGGGAACCAGGTTTCACAGTTATCGACCCCTTCTCCTTGGACTCACACGCACAATTCCATGAGTGTGTCTATCTGCGTGTTCTAGACCTAGAGATCTGATGATTTTCTAAAACCCAGTCTATCTCCCTCCAGATGTTCCTGTTTTCAGTCTGCACTCACCTGAAAAAGATTTATGGTCCCCTATTGTTGATACTCTGCAATCATTGTTGTCCATGCTCATACCCAAGCCTGGCTTTCAGAGACACACCTGGGCTCTCTGGTGGCCCATGGCATGGTGGGGGGTGGGACGTTTTCCGAGGTTTCTATTGCCAAGTACCTTACTTAGAAATCAGGCCTGACACACGTTCAGAGAGCCTTGTCCCGGCCCTATAGGCTGATACCCTGCCACCTCCCCTGAAGTAGCAGGCTCCTCAGCATGACTCAGGGCTTGCCAGCATCCACTGGTACTATCCCACCAGCCCCCTGAAGCCTAGCTTGAGTCTCCATAGAAACAGGGTACATCTCTATGGAAATGGCCAACTTGCCATCCCACTAACTATAAGACAGAGTTCTCAGTCAAGACCAATCCCACAAAAAATAACACACACACACACACACACACACACACACACACATGCACACGCCCATCCATCATGGTGAGCAAGGCTTTGTATCTGTGATACAGACCGAATGCACCCACCAATCACATTCACTGCTTTAAACAGATCGTGATCAGGAAACAACTGATTTCACTTGTAAAATGTGATATGTCTTGGACTATCACTGTGGTAAAAAAATAAGTAGATAAATGCAAAAAAATGGGAGAAAATACTTAACCTCTTAGAGACCTAAAAAATATTTAGATGTGGTACCAACCAATCCTGAGTTAAAAATCATCTTGAAAAAATGCTTTCACTTCTATTTATCAATTTTCTTACTTACTTACTTACTTACTTACTTACTTACTTACTTACTGCAGTACTGGGGATTGAACCCAGTTGCACTCTACCATGAAGCTATATCCCCAGCCTTTTCAATTATTTGGGGCGGGGGGCCTTGCAGAGTTTCAAATTTATGATTCTCCTGCATTAGTCTCCCAAGTACCTGGGATTACAGGCAGGTACCACTCTTCCCCATTAATTACTTATTTTTAAAATAAGGCTATTTTTAAAAATTGAACTATAATTTGTACTCAAAGAATGCACAGATCTAAATTGTACAGGTTTATAATATTTTACATATATATGAACTACCAAAAATAAGGATACAAAACATTTCCATCACTTTAGAAATTTCCTTCATGCTTCAACTGATATCACCCCTGAGCTCCAAAAAAAAAAAAAAGACCACCATTATTACTTGACCATTATAGCTGTTTTGCTAATTTTTGAAGTATATTTAAAGGAAACATACAGTATATATTTTGTATCTGGCTTCTTTCACCCAGAAATTTTTTTTTTAGATTTCTCAATGTTATTAATGTTCCAGTATTTTTGTTTCTAAAGTAACTGAATTATTCCACTGCATGATAAACCGTGATTTGTCTTCTGTCCTTCTGCTGAAGGCATAATATTTGTTTGAGTTATTATGAATTTTTACACAAGAATTTTTGTGAACTGTGCATTAATTTCCTTGGAAATATGCTAGGAATGGGATTGTTTTGAACAGAATAACTACATATTTAACTAAATTAGAAATTACTAAATATTTTTGAAAAGTAAGTGTATAGACTTCAAATTTCACCTTGAGTATCTATCGAAATAGCTAGAAAGCATCTTGTTTTCATCATTATAATAACCAAAAAGAGCAGAAGAAAATGCAAATTAATGACTTTCCTTGACTTTATTAGGAATGAAGATTATAAGGCAAACAACTAACCAAAGTCTGGGGAGAGATAAGCAACCAAAATAATCCAGGCATTTTTTTAACTATGGGAGAACCCACTAGATAAATAGGAGTTTATTTATAAAAAAAAAACTCAAATAAAAAATAGTTAATGGATTGCTAAAGACTAAGTATAGACTGGTTTAAGAGCATAAAGACCCAGAGGGCTATAGAAATAAGATGTTTGTATTTTTTCTTTTTCTCCTTGCATTCCACCAAATGCTCCAAGGAAGATAGGGAAGTGTTCTGAGAATGTGTCTTTAACGGTATCATTTCTTGGATAGGTGGAGGGACAAAGAAGAGCAACAGCAGCCAAAACTCCTCCCAGACCCATTTCCTGATTTTTTGCATAGAACAAAAGCTGTAATTTTCATGGGCAAGAGTAACAGAAACTGTTACATTAGGACACTCAACGGAAAACCTTTGCAGCTATGGAAAGGAACAGGCTGAAATGTCTAACGTGGGGAAGAATAAGAACTAGGCTCAGCCATATTGCTAGAAAGTGGGTCACTGTGAAGGCCATATTTCTGTGACTTTGTTTACAGTACCTAAGGCACAGCTTCCTGGAAACATCAGAAATCTGTTCTCTGTTTCCCACTAGTTCACTAACATGCATTGACTGAAAATAACAGTAGAATACAGCTGAGAATTCTTCAAGAAATAGATTATCTCTGGAAAACAGCGAAAATAGAATACACAAAAGCAAGCAGGGAACAATATTAACAAACTGAACTCAGCCATATAGAATAAGGATAACATTACAGTCAATTGAGATCAATCCCAGAATGCAAGGCTGGTTCAATATTCAAAAATTCAATCAATCGAATTTCCATAGTAACAGACTAAGGAAGAAAAAATATATATCATTTCAATAGATGCAGAAAAAATAAGAAAATTCAAGATCTATTTATGATAAAGAGTATAACTAAATGAAACTAGAGGCAAAGTCCAGTGGTAGAGTGCATGCTTAGTATGCATAAGGCTCTGAATTCAAAACCAAGCACAAATACACCAAAAAAAAAATTCTAGAAAAAAATGGATAGACATTTTTTAACTTGATACAAGGCATTCAGTAAATGTAATGTGCCAGACACATAGCTTATATTATCTCAAAACTTTTTTCAGCAGTTGTGAAAAAGACATCATTAATATCCTAAGCAAGGAACAAGCTGAGGAATAGAGATGAGCTGACTTTTTTTAAAAACAACATCTAGTAAACAACAGATGGATTTTAATCCACATCTATCTGGACCAAGAGCCTACTGTTTTATTATAATATTTTTCATTTAAGATTGAAAAATTAAAAGAAATTTTACTTCAAAACAATGGATCACAGATTAGCATGGGTAACATGATAGAAAATCAGTAATTGTATCAATCATTTTTTTTCAGGAAATGTAATGTTTGGTGAGGTAAATCTTATAATTCAAAAGAAGAAAAATACCTAAGTATATATCATTTGACAAAATTTCTTGTATCTTATAAAACTTAAAAAAATAAAAGTTTCTACTGAAAAAAATAGATCAATGTATTTAAAAGCAGGTGACTTATAATTATACTTTTAAGAAATAATCAGAGATGATCACAGATACATATATATGAGAGCTTCTATTCCAATATTTATGATAGTAAATGGAATGGAAGGTTTCTATGTTCAAGAAAAAGGGAGATATTAACTTAATTTCATGTTAGGAAATTAAGATTACAAGGCAAACAACTAAATAGAGTACAACAATATTGGGAAATTTTGCTTTGGATATTTTATACATAGATAGAGTTAGAATGGGATGAATGCAAAGAGAGCTTTGATTTTTTGACCTGTTCTATTCTTCTGAATAACTTTCTGCACTTTCCTCATTTTTGCACAATGAAAACTTATTACTTGAAATAACAGACATACAAAAAAAATTCATCACAGTGAAGCACAGTGTTAGGAGGGAGGTACTGCAGATTCAATGAGACACAGGGGTTGATAGCTGGTCGTGCATTTTGACCAAGTCTCCATTTATTCTTACAAAAGAGCACCCATGCCAAAGTCTGTGAGAAGTTATGCTCTCTCTAAAGTCACTCCTATACGTCTCTTTCCGGAGTCCAGGCATCTCTGTATACAATATTATTTGCCATGTTGCTGCAGATTAACAAGCCTGTTAGGGGTGCTCTCTGTCCATTCTCGTCATGGTCTCTTTTTCTCTGTTTTGTATCTATGATACCATTGGAAATGAGCAATCAATCATTTGTCACTGAATTCATCTTCTTGGGATTTTCCAACCACTCAAACCTACAGGGCTGGTTCTTTCTGCTCTTTCTGGTCTTTTACCTTACCACTCTCCCGGGGAATATGCTCATAATAGTGGCCACCATGGTCAGTCCTGCTCTCCACACTCCAATGTACTTTTTCCTCAGCAATTTGAGCTTCTTGGACGTCTGCTACACATCCACCACCCTCCCAGTACTGCTGGTGAACTTCTTCTGGCAGAAAAAGGCCATTTCTTATGAAGGCTGCCTTTCCCAGATCTTCTTCTTGGTGACAAGTGCTGGCACAGAAGGCGTCTTACTGGCTGTGTGGCCAGTATGACTGCTGTGTGGCCACCTGCCGTCCTCCTCAGTACCCAGTCATCATGAGTGTGAAGGTCTGTGTTAGCCTGGTGACTGGGTCCTGTCTGTGTGGGCTGGTGAATTTGGTCACACACATGGTGCTGGCCATCACACTCACTCTGTGTTGGCCCCACTAGTTCAGCCACTTTTTCTGTGACACCCCATTGCTCCTCAAGCTCTCCTGCTCAGACACCTCTGTCAACGAGTCTGCACTCCACGTGGTCAGTGCCAGCATGGGCCTGAGCCCTGCCTCTTCACTTCAAGCTCCTACGCACTCATCATGGCGGCCATCCTGCGGATTCCCTCTGCCCAGGGCAGGAGGAAGGCCTTCTCCACCTGTGCGTCCCTCCTCACTGTCGTGGTGGTCTTCTATGGAATAGCCAAATTCCACTATGACAGGCCCAGAGAAGGTTGGACATGGACACCCTGGTCTCTGTACTCTTCTGTGTGGTGAGCCCCCTGTTGAGGCCCGTCATTCACAGCCTGAGGATCATCGAGGTCCAGAGTGCGCTGAGGAAGCTGGCTGAAGGGTGTGCATCCCTGTATCTGAAGCTTCAACTCCAACTTCCGCTTTTAAAATCTCTGAGACTCCTTTCTCTCCTCTCTTTTCACAAACTCCCTTTTCCCACTTTCAGGTTCAAGTGTGTTGGACACTTTGTGTGGGTGATCAGCACCATCTCTGTCTTTCTGTGTTCTCCCCACACCAGAGGGACAGAAACTACGAGAACCTCGTTTTCCAAATTCCCCTGCCTGCAGGCCTCCATTTTAAGAGGTTCTGTCAAGATTAGCCAAACACTAGGAAGAAAGGAAAAAAAAGAAGGAAGAAAGCGGGTTCTTTTGGATCCCATAGCAGCAGCAACAAACCAGCCCTGTAGAGGCAGGAACTAATCTCCTTGGTGCCAGGAGCTGTGTGTGCAGGCTCCTAGACAGTTGTTCCTGCATGTGGGTCACAATAGCGTGGAATGAGCGTCTCCTTCCAGGGAAGTTAGGGTTTCCATATATAGGGTGGTGTCACCAGCCCTATTTTCTTTTTTTCTTCCAGATTTCCCAACCATTTTATAAATTTTTTCTGTGTCAACTTCCTCTACCCTAAGACATCAAGAGTCGTTCTTCATCTCTACCTGACCACAGTGGCACTGACCACAATAGTGGTTTACATCAGAGATGGTTCTAGATAACAGATCTGAGGAGTTAGGTTGGATGTCTGACCTGAGGGAATTGAATATGTTGATGATGTCACAGCCCATGGGAAAGAAGACCTGATAATTCCTGGTGTGCAATGACCCAACAGAGACTTTAAGTTATCGTGGCCTGAAATCAAATGTCTATGGAAAACTGAGCTTTGGAATAACACCATCGACCTTCAGGGTGAGAATGAACATTACAACATGACTACAGACTGCTGTTACTGACTGGAGTGGGAGACTTACAGAAAGAAAATGAGAGGTTCAAGCATTACCTTCCTCCTTCAAGTCAGGTTCAGATCATGAGAAATATTTTCTCTCTGGAAACTGATAAAGGTTAATATCAGAATTAAACATCCAGTTTTCCAAATTGCAGAAGTACAAAGAAAATTATAAATCCACAATTTATTCAGGTCTCTCTTATGTCAATTAGGACATTAATGGGGGAATGATTGAGACCCTGTTAATTAGAATTGCAAAATACCAGTGTAATTAGACAAATCTCAGAGCCTTGAACCCTGATATCTTCATTAACCCTCTTTGCTGTCAGAAGAAGGCCCTCCTCCCCCAAGGAGACTAGCTTTCCCTAAATTGAAGACCCTATGATGACTCTACCTGGGCAGTTGTCTTTTTTTTTTTAAGAGAGAGTGAGAGAGGAGAGGAGAGGAGAGGAGAGAAGAGAGAGAGAGAGAGAGAGAGAGAGAGAGAGAGAGAGAGAGAGAGAGAGAGGAGAGAGAGAGAGAGGGAGGGGGAGAGAGAGAGAGAGAGAGCGAGAGAGAAAGGAGAGAGAGAGAGAGAGAGAGAGAGAGAGAGAGAGAGAGAGAGAGAATTTTTAATATTCATTTTCTAGTTCTTGGCGGACACAACATCTTTGTTGGTATGTGGTGCTGAGGATCGAACCCGGGCTGTACACGTGCCAGGCAAGCGCACTACTGCTGGATCAACATCCCCAGCCCAATTGTCTTTAAGATGCTCATCCATCATCCCACATTGTTACCAGACTCTTAATTGGGGTCTGATCCTAGAACGCCTCAGGTAAGTGTATAAAATATAGTCCAGGAGAGTATAAGGGTCACACCAAAATAAAAGGTAAATATTTTACTGTATTTTGTTAATAGGAGCCTTAAGAATATATAAGAGAATTTGTTTGAGTCTTCGAAACCAAAGAAGTCAGGACATACTGCTGGATCATCTTGAATGCAGTCACAGTGACGTAATGACCAGAAATGTTACGGCCAAGGATTTTCCTGAGGCACGGGGAGTGGCTATTAGACTCTCTTTGGTTGATGGACTGAAATCTGGACTCAGTGTTTGCTTAAGTTCAATGACCAATATGATCCTGGAATAATGGAGAGGATGGTGATCAGAAATAAATAAGGTGTTGGATGGCGTGTTATGTGACCCCTTCCCTGGCCTCACAGCTGGATCTGGAGGAGAGCCTGGAGCACCAGCCTTCACCAAGGCCTCGTGGACATGCGTTCAGAAGGCAGCACCAGATCCTTGTGAAACCCGCAGCCGCTGTCCTCGGCAGCCTGGGAAGACATTAACAGATGGCATCGTTGAAACAGGCTCCCTGATTTCAGTGAGAATAAGGGGACCCTGAAGTAGAAGAGGGCATGTGGTGGAGCAGTGATCAGAACATTTGAATCTGTAGAGATTTTTGACAGTGGTAAATGATCGTGGTATTTATAGATGGGAAAAAATAGGCACCCTCCTAGAATACTGCCTGTACCATGTAATGTGAAACTCTTCTTTTCACACTTTATTGGTGCATTGTAGTGGTCCATAATGGGGGAATTTGCTGACACATATTTGAACATGCACACAAAATAACCGTGAACTTTGGCCAATATCATTCTAATATTTCCCTTTTCCTCACCTCCTCCCCTTGTGCCTTGACTCTACTGATCTATCTTCAACTTTCATAATGAGACTCCCTTCCCAACTTTCCTTTCTTTTCCCCCTCTAGCTTTAACAGAGGAAAAACATACGGCCCTTAACTTTTTGAGTTGCTTATTTCCCTTAATGTTCTGGAGATCCATCCATCTTCCAGCATGACATAATTTTGTTCTTCTTTATGGCTGAATTAAATTCCAGTGTGCATATACCAGATGTTCTTTATCTATTCGTCCACTGATGTCACCTCGGCTGGTTCATGGGCATGTATGTGTCATTATAGTATGATGACTTTGATCCGCTGTGATAAATACCAAGCAGAGGTAGAGCTGGGTCGCAGGGTGGTCCATAGCTACTCCTGAGGAGCCTCCATTCCAATTTCCGTGGTGGTTGTGCTGATTTACATGCCCACCAACAGGGTGAGAGTGCTCCTTTCTCTCCAATTCTCTCCTTGTCACACTGGTTTCTGTT
The DNA here is from genome assembly GCF_052094955.1 of Ictidomys tridecemlineatus. Classification (NCBI taxonomy): domain Eukaryota; kingdom Metazoa; phylum Chordata; class Mammalia; order Rodentia; family Sciuridae; genus Ictidomys; species Ictidomys tridecemlineatus. Next base: position 36,008 of record NW_027523071.1, on the reverse strand, counting down.
TGTATTCTTGGTGGTTGCTTTTGTCACTGAAGTGAGATGAAATCTCAGGGTAGTCTTGACTTTCAAGCATTTTCATATATTTGTTGGCCACTCACATATATTCTTTTAAGACGTGTCTGTTTAGTTCATTTAGTTTCCCATTTGGTAATTGGGTTATATGATAATTGGGTTATTTAATAATTGTGGGTTTGATGTTAAGTTTTTTGAGTTCTTTATTAATATTCTGAATATTCATCCTCTTTTAGAAGAGCCCCTCATAAAGATTTTCTCCTTTCCCATAGGTTCTCTCTTCATATTCTAATTGTCTCCTTTGCTGTGCAGAACCTTCATAATTTGATGCCATCCTATTAGCTAACTTTTGGTGTTTTCTCCTGAGATTTGGCATCCTATTGAGAAAGTCATTGCCTCTGCCTGTAGGTTGGAGTATTGACTTTGTTATTTCCTAGAAACTTCATAATTTCTTGTCTAGTGCCTGGGGCTTTAATGAATTTTGAGTTGATTTTTGCAGGGTGAGCAATAGTTCAGGTCTCATTCTTCTGCATTTGGACAGGGGTGTAGAAGGACTGTTTCAGAGAGAAGATGTTAAAGACTGGGGTGCAGAAGAACTGTTTCAGTGAGCAGAAGTTGGAGACTGAGGTGCAGAAGCACTGTTACAGATAGCAGAGTTTGGAGACTGGTGTGCACAAGGATCGTTGCAGAGAGCAGAGTTTTCAGACTGAGGTGCAGAAGGACTGTTGCAGAGAGCAGATGTTGGAGACTGGGGTTCAGAATGACTGTTGCAGAGAGCAGAGGTTGGAAACTGGGGTGAAGAAGGATGGTTGCAGACAGCAGAGGTTGGAGACTGGTGTGCAGAAGGACTGTTACAGAGAGCAGAGTTTGGAGACTTGGTTGCAGAAGGATCTTACAGAAAGCAGAGTTTGGAGATTGAGTTGCAGAAGGACTGTAACAGAGAGCAGAGTTTGGAGACTGTGATGAAGAAGGACTGATACAGAAAGCATACGTTGGTGACTAGGGTGCCGAAGGACCATTACAGAGTGCAGAAGTTGGAGACTGTGGAACAGAAGGACTGTTACAGAGAGCAGAGATTGGAAATTGGGGAGCAGAAGGACTGTTTCAGAGAACAGAGGTTGGAGACTGGGTTGCAGCAGGACCGTTGAAAAAAGCAGAGGTTGGAGACTGGGTTTGAAAAGGAATGTTACAGAGAGCAGAGTTTGGAAACTGGGGTGCAGAAGGACCTTACAGAGAACAGAGGTTGGAGACTGGGATGCAGAAGGAGTGTTAAGGAGAGGAGACGTTGGAGACTGGGGTGCAGAAGAATCATTGCAGAGAGCAGAGGTTGGAAACTGGGGTGCAGAAGGACGGGTGCAGAGAGCAGAGGTTGGAGACTGAGGTGCAGAAAAACTGTTACAGAGAGCAGAGTTTGAAGAGTGGGGTGCAGAAGGATCGTTGAAGACAGTAGATGTAGGAGATAGAGTAGCAGAAGAATCATTGCAGAGAGCAGAGGTGGAGACTGGGCTGCAGAAGGATCGTTACAGAGAGCAGAGGTGAGAGACTGGGGTGCAGAAGGACTGTTACAGAGAGAACAGTTTAAACCCTGGGGTGAGAAGGAATGTTGCAGAAAGTAAAGTTTGGAGACTGGGGTGCAGAAGGACTGTTTCAGAGAGCAGAGTTTGAAGACTGAGATGAAGAAGGACTGTTACACAGAGTAGACGTTGGAGATTTGTTTGAAGAATTATGATACAGAAAGCTGAGGTGGGAGCCTGGGGTGCTGAAGGACTGTTAAAGAGAGCAGAGGTTGGAGACTGTCTTGCAGAAGGACTGTTTCAGAGAGCAGAGTTTGGAGACTGGGGTGCAGAAGGCCTGCTACAGAGAGCAGAGTTTGGAAACTGGGTTGCCGAAGGATTGTTATAGAGAGCAGACTTTTGAGGCTGGGTTGCAGAATGACTGTTATAGAGAGCAGAGTTTTGAGGCTGGGTTGCAGAAAGATCTTACAGAGAGCAGAGGTTTCAGACTGAGGTGAAGGACGACTGTTACAGAGAGCAGTGGTTGGAGACTGGGGTGCAGAAGGATCGTGCAGAGAGCAGAGGTTTCAGACTGAGGTGCAGAAGGACTGTTACAAAGAGCAGAAGATGGAGACTGAGGTGCAGAAGGACGGTTACGGAGAGCAGAGTTTGGTGTCTGAGTTGCACAAGGACTATTACAGAAAGCAGAGGTTAAAAATTGGGGTGCAGAGGGACCGTTACAGAGAGCAGAGGTTGGAGACTGCGGTATACAAAAACTGTAACAGAGAGCAGAGTTTGTAGAATATAGTGCAGAAGGACTCTTACAGAGAGCAGAGTTTGGAGACTGGGGTGAAGGAGGACTGATACATAGAGCAGAGGTTGAAGACTGGGGTGTAGAAGGACTGTTTAAGAGAGCAGAGGTTGGAGACTTGGGTGAAGAAGGACTGTTGCAGAGAGCAGAATTTGGAGACTGAGGTGCAGAATGACTGTTACAGAGAGCATAGTTTAGAAACTGGAGTGCAGAAGGACTGTTGCAGATAGCAGAAGTTGGAAACTGGGATGCAGAAGGATCGTTGCAGAGAGCAGAGATTGGAACTGGGTAGCAGAGGGACTTTTACACAGAGCAGAGGTTGAAGACTGGAGTGCAGAAGGACTTTTACAGAAAGCACAGTTAGGAGACTCTGGTTCAGAAGGAATGTTGCAGAGAGCAGAGTTTGCAGACTGGAATGCAGAAGGACTGTTAGAGATAGCAGAGTTTGGAAACTGGGGTGAAGAAAGACTGTTGCAGGGAGCAGGTTTTGGAGTAATGGGTGTAGAAGGACTTTTGCAGAGAGTAGAATTTGGAGACTGAGGTTCAGAAGGACTTTGAAGATAGCAGAGGTTGGAGACTGGGGTGCAGAAGGACTGATAAATAAAGCAGAGTTTGGGGTCTGAGGTTCAGAAGGACGATTACAGACAGCAGAGTTTGGAGACTGCAATACAGAAGGACTGTTACAGAGAGCAGAGGTTGGAGACTGGAGTGGAGAAGAACTGTTTCAGAGTGCAGACTTTGGAGACTGGTGTGCAGAAGAAATGTTGCAGAGAGTAGAGTTAGGAGACTGAGATGCAGAAAGACTGTTAAATATAGCAGAGTTTGGAGACTGGGGTGTAGAAGAACTGATACTGAGAGCAGAGTTTAGAAACTAGGGTGCAGAAGGCTGTTACAGAGAGCAGAAGTTGGAGACTGGGTACAGAAAGGCTGTTAAAGAGAGCAGAGTTTGGAGACTGGGTTGCAGAATATTATTACGTAGAGCAGAGTTTGGAGAGTGCGGTGCAGAAGGATTGTTACAGAGAGCAAAGGTTGGCGACTGGGGTGCAGTAGGATTATTGCAGAGAACAGAGGTTGCAGACTTGGGTGCAGAAAAACGGTTGCAGAGAGCAGATGTTGAAGATGGGGATGCAGAAGGATCGTTACAGAGAGCAGAGATGGGAAACTGGGTTGCAGAAGAATATTCCATAGAGCAGAGTTTGGAGACTGTTGTGCAGAAGTATTGTTACAGAGAGCAGAGGTTGGCGACTGGGGTGCAGTAGGATTATTGCAGAGAGCAGAGGTTGGAGACTGGTGTGCAGAAGGATTGTTGCAGAGAGCAGAGGTTGGAGACTTGGGTGCAGAAGGACGGTTGCAGAGAGAAGAGATTGAAAACTGGGTTGCATAAGGACTGTTACACAAAGCAGAGGTTGAGGACTGGAGTGTAGAAGGACTGCTGCAGAGAGCAGAGTTTGGAGACTGGGGTGCAGAAGGACTGTTACAGAGAGCAAATTTTAAAGACTGAGATGCAGAAGGACTGTTACAGAGAGCTGAGGTTGGAGACTGGGGTGCAGAAGGACTAATGCAGAAAGAGGTCGGAGACTTGGGTCAAGAATGAACCTCACAGAGAGCAGAGGTTGGAGAATGCAGTACAGAAGGACTGTTACAGAGAGCAGAGTTTGGAGACCAGGGTACAGAAGGACTGTTGCAGAGTGCAGAGGTGAAAGAGTTGGATGCAGTAGGACTGTTTTAGAGAGTAGATGTTAAAGAATGGGGTGCAGAAAAACTGTTGCAGAGAGAAGAAGTTGGAGATTGGGGTGCAGAAAAATTTTTGCAGGGAGCAGAGTTTTGAGACTGGGGTAAAAAGGACTGTTACAGAGATCAGAGTTTGGAGACTGGGGTGCAGAAGGATCTTTCAGAGTGCAGAGGTAGGAGACTGAGGTGCAGACAAACTGTTGCACAGAGCAGAGGTTTGAGACTGGGGTGCATAAGGACTGTTATAGAGAGCAGAGATTGGAGACTGTTTAGCAGAAGTATCTAACATAGAGCAGAGGTTGGAGACTGAGGTGCAGAAGAAATGTTACCGAGAGCAATTGTATGAGACTGGGGTGCAGAAGGATTTTTGCAGGGAGCAGATGTTGGAGACTGACATGCTGAAGGACTCTTGCAGACAAAAGAGGTCGGAGAATGGGGTGCAGAAGGACCGTTGCAGAGAGCAGATGTTGGAGACTGAGGTGCTGAAAGATTGTTACAAAGAGCAGAGGTTGGAGAGTGGGGTGAAGAAGCACTGTTACGGAGATCAGAGTTTGGAGACTGGGGTGCAGAAGGATATTTCAGAGTGCAGAGGTAGGAGACTGAGGTGCATACGAACTGTTGCACAGAACAGAGGTTTGAGACTGGGGTGCATAAGGTCTGTTACAGAAAGCAGAGTTTCGAGACTTTGTTGCAGAAAGATATTACATGAAGCAGAGGTTGGAGACTGAGGTGCAGAAGAAATGATACCCAGAGCAGAGTTTGGATACTGGGGTGCAGAAGGCCCGTTGTTGAGACCAGAGGTTGGAGACTGTCGTGCAGAAGGACTGTTGCAGAGAGCAGAGGTTGGTGACAGGGTTGCAGAAGGATCTTACTGAGAGCAGAGGTTGGAGACTGAGGTAGAACAAGACTGTTACAGAGAGCAGAATTTAGAGACTGGGGTGCAGAAGGATAGTTGCAGAGAACCGAGTTTTCAGACTGAGGTGCTGAAGGACTGTTGGAGATTAAAGAGGTTGGAGACTGGGGTGCAGAAAGAATGTTACAAAGACCAAAGGTTGGATACTGGGGTGCAGAATTACTGATACAGAAAGCAAAGGTTTAGAATGGGGTGCAGAAGAACCATTACAGAGAGCAGAGGTTGGAGACTGTAGTACAGAAGTACTGTTACAGAGAGCAGAGGTTAGAGAATGGGGTGCATAAGTAATGTTGCAGAGTTCAGAGGTTTTAGAAAAGGTGCAGAAGGACTGTTACAGAAAGCAGAGGTTGGAATCCGTGGTTCAGAAGGACTTATACACAAAGCAGAGGTTTGAGACTGGGGTGCAGAACAACTGTTAGAGAAAGCAGAGGTTGGAGACTATGGTACAGAAGGACTGTTACAGAGAGCAGAGGTTTGATACTGGAAAGTAGAAGGAATGTTGCAGAGGTTGTAGACTGGGTTGGAAAAGAATGTTACAGAGAGCAGAGTTTGGAAACTGGGGTGCAGAAGGACCTTACAGAGAACAGAGGTTGGAGACTGAGGTGCAAAAAGAGTGTTCAGGAGAGGAGACGTTGGAGACAGGGGTGCAGAAGGACTGTTGCAGAGAGCAGATGTTGAAGATTGGGGTGCATAAGGGTCGTAGCAGAGAGCAGAGGTTAGAGACAGGGGTGCAGAAGGACGGTTGCAGAGAGCAGAGGTTGGAGACTAAGGTGCAGAAAAACAGTTACAGAGAGCAGAGGTGAAGTCTGGGGTGCAAAAGGATCCTTGAAGATAGCAGAAGTTGGAAACTGAGTTGCAGAATAATCATTGAAGAGATTAGAGGTGGAGACTGGGCTGCTGAAGGATCGTTACAGAGAGAAGAGGTGGGAGACTGAGGTGCAGAAGGACTGTTACAGAGAGCACAGGTTGGAGACTGGGGTGCAGAAAGACTGTAAAAGAGAGCTGATGTTGGTAACTAGGTTGCTGAAAAACTGTTGCAGAGAGCAGATGTTGCAGACTGGGGTGGAGAAGAACTGTTGCGTAGAGCAGAGGTTGGAGACTGGGGTGCAGAAATACTGTTACAGAGAACAGAGGTTGGAGACAGCAGCTCAGAAGGATCTTATAGAAAGCAGAATTCGGAGACTGAGGTGCAGACGGACTGTTAAAGAGAGCAGAGGTTGGAGACTGAGTTGTAGATGGACTATTACAGATAGCAGAGTTAGGAGACTGGGTTGCAGAAGGTTTATTCCAGAAAGCAGAATTTTCAGGCTGAGGTGCAGAAGGACTGTTGCAGAGAGCAGAGGTTGGAGACTGGGTTTTAGAATGACTGTTACAGAGAGCAGAGTTTGAAGATTCAGGTGGAGAAAGACTGTTACAGGAAGCAGAGTTTGGAAATTGGGATGCAGAAGGACCATTAAAGAGAGCAGAGGTTGAAGACTGCGGTATAGGACTGTTACCAATAGCAGAGGTTTGAGACTGGGGTGCAGAAGGACTGTTACAGAGAGCAGAGGTTGGAGACTGAGGTGTAGAAAGAGTGTTACAGAGAGCAGAGTTTGGAGACTAAGGTGCAGAAGGACTGTTACCAAAAAGCAGAGGTTGGAAATTGGGGTGTAGAAGGACCGTTACAGAGAGCAGATGTTGGAGACTGCGGTACAGTAGGACTGTTAAACAGAGCATATCTCGGAGACTGGGCAGCAGCAGGACTGTTGCAGAGGACAGAAGTTGAAGACTGTGGTGGACAAGAAATTTTACAGAGAGCAGAGTTTAGAAACTGGAGTGCAGAAGGATCTTATAGAGAGAATAGGTTGGAGACTGTGGTGCAGAAGGACTGTTGCACAGAGCAGAAGTTGGAGACTGGGGTCAAGATGGATCGTTGCAGAGAGCAGATTTTAGAGACTGAGGTGCAGATGGACTGTTACAGGGAGCAGAGTTTAGAGACTGAGGTTCAGAAGGACAGTTACAGAGATCAGAGTTTGGAGACTGCTGTGCAGAGGACTGTTACAGAGAGTAGAGGTTGGAGACTGGGGTTCAGATGGATCTTACAGAGAGCAGAGTTTAGAGACTGGAGTGCAAAAGGACTGTTGCAGAGACCAGATGTTGGAGACTGTGATGGACCAGAATCGTTGCAGAGAGAAGAGGTTGTAGACTGGACTGCATAAGGATCTTACAGAGAGCAGAGTTTGGTGACTAGGGTGCAGGACTGTTGCGGAGAGCAGAGGTTGGAGACTGGGATGGAGAAAAATCATTGCAAAGAGAAGAGGTTGGAGACTGGGGTTCTGAAGGCCTGTTACAGACAGCAGAGGTTAGAGACTGGGTTGTAAAATTCCTGTTACAGAGAGCAGAGTTATGAAATTATTCTGCAGAAGGACTGTTACAGAGAGCAGAGTTTGGAGACTGGGTTGCAGAAGGGTCTTACAGAGAGCAGAGGTAGTAGACTGACGTGCAGAAGGATCGTCTCAGAGAGAAGATTTTTTAGACTGAGTTGCTGAAGGACTGTTGAAGAGAGCAGATGTTGGAGACTGGTGTGCAGAAGGACTGTTGCAGAGAGCAGAGGTTGGAGACTGGGGTGAAGAAGGATCAGTGCAGAGAGCAGAGGTTGGAGACTGGTGTGCAGAAGGACTGATACAGAAAGCAGAGATTGGAGTCTGGGGTGCAGAAATACCATTACAGAGAGCAGAGGATGGATTCTTCTGTACAGGAGGACTGTTACAGAGAGCAGAGTTTGGAGACTGAGGTGGAGAAGGACTGTAAAAGAGAGCTGATGTTGGTAACTAGGGTGCCGAATGTCTGTTGCAGAGAGCAGAGTTTGCAGACTGGGGTGCAGAAGAACTGTTGCGGAGAGCAGAGGTTGGAGACTGGGGTGCAGAAGGACTGTTACAGAGAGCAGAGTTTGGAGAGAGCGGTGCAGAAAAATCCTACAGAGAGCAGAATTTGGAGACTGAGGTGCAGAAGGACTGTTGTAGAGATCAGAGGTTGGAGACTGGGTTGCAGTAGGATCATTGCAGAGAGCAGAGGTTAAAGACTGGTGTGCAGAAGGATCATTGCAGAGAGCAGAGGCTGGAGACTTGCATGCAGAAGGCCTGTTACAGAGAGGAGAGGTTGGAGACTGGGGTGCAGAAAGACTGGTAAAGAGAGCAGATTTTGAAGACTGGGTTTCTGAAAGATTTTACAGATAGCAGAGTTTGGAGACTAAGGTGCTGGTGGACTGTTACAGAGAGCAGTGGTTAGAGACTGGGGTTCAGAAGGATCGTGGAGAGCAGAGGTTTCAGACTGAGGTGCAGAATGACTGTTACCGAAAGCAGAGGTTGTAAATTGGGTTGCAGAAGGACCGTTACAGGGAGCAGAGGTTGGAGAGTATGGTATAGAAGCACTGATACAGAAAGCAGAGGTTGGAGACTGGGGTCCAGAAGGACCATTACAGAGAGCAGAGTTTGGTGAATGCGGTACAGAAAGACTTTTATAGAGAGGAGATATTAGAGACTGGGGAGCAGAAGGACTGTTGCAGAGGACAGATTTTGGAGACTGGGTTGCCACAGGACCCTTGCGGAGAGCCGACATTGGTGACTAGGGTAGAGAAGGAATGTTAGAAAGAGCAGAGTTTGGAAACTGGAGGACAGAATATCTTACAGAGAGCAGAGGTTGGAGACTGTGGTGCAGAAGGACTGTTGCAGAGAGCAGACGTTGGAGACTGGGGTCCAGAAGGACCGTTACAAAGACCAGAGTTTGGAGACTGCGGTATAGAAAAACTGTTACAGAGAGCACAGGTTGGAGACTAGGGTGTAGAAGGAAAGTTACAGAGAGCACAGATTAAAGACTGAGTTGCAGAAGGATATACACAGAGAGCAGAGTTTTGTTACTGGTGTTTAGAAGACTGATACAGAAAGCAAAGTCTGGAGACTGGGTTGCCGAAGGACTGTTACAGAGAGCAGATATTGGAGACTGGGGAGCAGAAGGACTGTTGCAGAGGACAGATATTGTAGACTGGGGTGCTAAGGACACTTGCAGAAAGCAGAGGTTAAAAACTGGTTTGGAGAAGGAATGTTACCAAGAGCAGAATTTGGAAACTGCAGTGCAGATGGATCTTACAGAGAGCAGAGGTTGGAGACTTTGGTGCAGAAGGACTCTTCCAGAGAGTAGAGGTTGGAGACTGGGGTCCAGAAGGATTGTTGCAGAGAGCAGAGTTTGAGGACTGGGGTTCAGAACTACGGTTTCAGAGAGAAGAGGTTGGAGTCTGGGGTGCAAAAGGACTGTTGCAGAGAGCAGAGGTTGGAGACTGGAGTGCAGAAAGACTGTTAAAGAGAGCAGAGGTAGGAGACTGAGGTGCAGAAGGACTGTTGCAGAGAGAAGACGTTGGAGATTGGGCTGCAGAAGGACTGTTGCAGACAGCAGAGGTTTCAGACTGGGCTGCAAAAGGACTGTTGCAGAGAGCAGATGTTGGAGACTGTGCTGCAGAAGGAATGTTGCAGATAGCATATGTTGGAGACTTGGGTGCAGAGGACTGTTGCAGAGAGCAGAGGTTGGGGACTTGGGGGAGAAGAATCGTTGCAGAGAGAAGAGGTTGAAGAATGGGGTAGAGAAGGCCTGTTTCAGAGAGCAGAGATTGGAGAATGGCTTGCAGAAGTCCTGTTACCGACAGTAGAGTTTTGAGACTGTTTTGCAGAAGGACTGTTATAGAGTGCAGAGTTTAAAGACTGGGTTGTAGAAAGATCTTACAAAGAGCAGAGTTATGATAATGAGGTGGAAAGGACTGTTACAGAGAGCAGAAGTAGGAGACTGGGGTACAGAAGGGTCTTTGCAGAGAGCAGAGTTTTAAGACTGAGGGGCAGAAGTACTTTTGCAGAGAGTAGATGTTGGAGACTGAGGTGCAGAAGGACTGTTGCAGACAGCATAGGTTGGAGACTTTGGTGAAGAAGGATTGTTGCAGAGAGCAAAGGTTGGAGACTGGTGTGCAGAAGCACTGTTACAGAGAGCAGAGTTTGGAGACTGGGTTTCAGAAATATTTTAGAGATAGCAGAGGTTGCAGATTGAGGTGCAGAAAGACTGTTACATAGAGTAGAGGTTGGAGACTGATTTGCAGAAGGACCCTTGCAGAGAACAGAGTTTGGAGACTGAGGTGCAGAATGATTGTTACAGAGATCAGAGGTTGGAGACTCTGGTGCAGAAGGACTCTGCAGAGAGCAGACTTTGGAGACTGGGGTCCAGAAGGATCATTCCAGGAAGCAGAGTTTGGAAACTGGAGTGAAAAGTATTGTTGCAGAAAGCAGATGTTGGAGACTGGGGTGCAGAAGGACTGTTGCAGAGAGCAGAGTTTGGAGAATGTGGTGCAGAAGGACTGTTTAAGAGAGCAGAGGTTGGATACTGAGGTTCAGAAGGACTGTTACAGAGAGTAGAGGTTGGAGACTGGGGTGCAGAAGGACTGTTACAGAGATCAGAGTTTGGACAGTGGGGTTCAGATGGATCTTACAGAGCCAGAGGTTGGAGACTGTTGTGCAGAAAGACTGTTACAGAGTGCAGAGTTTAAAGACTGGGTTGTAGAAGGATCTTACAGAGAGCAGAGTTATGATAATGAGGTGGAAAGGACTGTTACAGAGATCAGAAGTAGGAGACTGGGGTGCAGAAGGGTCTTTGCAGAGAGCAGAGTTTTAAGACTGAGGGGCAGAAGTACTTTTGCAGAGTAGATTTTGGAGACTGGGGTGCAGAAGGACTGTTGCAGACAGCATAGGTTGGAGACGTTGGTGAAGAACGATCATTGCAGAGAGCAGATGTTGGAGACTGGTGTGCAAAAGCACTGTTACAGAGAGCAAAGTTTGGAGACTGGGTTTCAGAAGAATCTTAGAGATAGCAGAGGTTTCAGATTGAGGTGCAGAAGGACTGTTACAGAGAGTAGAGGTTGGAGACTGATTTGCAGAAGGACCCTTGCAGAGAACAGAGTTTGGAGACTGAGGTGCAGAATGATTGTTACAGAGATCAGAGGTTGAAGACTCTGGTGCAGAAGGACTCTGCAGAGAGCAGACTTTGGAGACTGGGGTCCAGAAGGATCATTCCAGGAAGCAGAGTTTGGAAACTGGAGTGAAAAGTATTGTTGCAGAAAGCAGATGTTGGAGACTGGGGTGCAGAAGGACTGTTGCAGAGAGCAGAGTTTGGAGAATGTGGTGCAGAAGGACTGTTTAAGAGAGCAGAGGTTGGATACTGAGGTTCAGAAGGACTGTTACAGAGAGTAGAGGTTGGAGACTGGGGTGCAGAAGGACTTTTACAGAGATCAGAGTTTGGACAGTGGGGTTCAGATGGATCTTACAGAGCCAGAGGTTGGAGACTGTTGTGCAGAAAGACTGTTACAGAGTGCAGAGTTTAAAGACTGGGTTGTAGAAGGATCTTACAGAGAGCAGAGTTATGATAATGAGGTGGAAAGGACTGTTACAGAGATCAGAAGTAGGAGACTGGGGTGCAGAAGGGTCTTTGCAGAGAGCAGAGTTTTAAGACTGAGGGGCAGAAGTACTTTTGCAGAGTAGATTTTGGAGACTGGGGTGCAGAAGGACTGTTGCAGACAGCATAGGTTGGAGACGTTGGTGAAGAACGATCATTGCAGAGAGCAGATGTTGGAGACTGGTGTGCAAAAGCACTGTTACAGAGAGCAAAGTTTGGAGACTGGGTTTCAGAAGAATCTTAGAGATAGCAGAGGTTTCAGATTGAGGTGCAGAAGGACTGTTACAGAGAGTAGAGGTTGGAGACTGATTTGCAGAAGGACCCTTGCAGAGAACAGAGTTTGGAGACTGAGGTGCAGAATGATTGTTACAGAGATCAGAGGTTGAAGACTCTGGTGCAGAAGGACTCTGCAGAGAGCAGACTTTGGAGACTGGGGTCCAGAAGGATCATTCCAGGAAGCAGAGTTTGGAAACTGGAGTGAAAAGTATTGTTGCAGAAAGCAGATGTTGGAGACTGGGGTGCAGAAGGACTGTTGCAGAGAGCAGAGTTTGGAGAATGTGGTGCAGAAGGACTGTTTAAGAGAGCAGAGGTTGGATACTGAGGTTCAGAAGGACTGTTACAGATAGTAGAGGTTGGAGACTGGGGTGCAGAAGGACTGTTACAGAGATCAGAGTTTGGAGTGTGAGGTTCAGATGGATCTTACAGAGCCAGAGGTTGGAGAGTGTGGTGCAAAAGGACTGTTGCAGAGAGCAGAGGTTGGAGACTGGTATGGAGAAAAATTGTTGCAGAGAGAAGACTTTGGAGACTTGGGTGCAGAACGCCTGTTACAGAGAGCAGATTTTTGAGACTGGTTGCAGAAGTCCTGTTAAAGAGAGAAGAGGTTGGAGACTGTTGTGCAGAAGGACGGTTACATAGTGCAGAGTTTAAAGACTTGTTTGCAGAAGTATTTTACAGAAAGCAGGGTTGGGAGAATGAGGTGCAGAAAAACTGTTAGAGGCAGCATAGGTAGGAGACTGGGGTGCAGAACGTTCGTTGAAGACAATAGAGTTTTCAGACTGAGGTGCGGAAGGACTGTTGCAGAGAGCAGTTGTTGGAGACTGGGGTGCAGAAGGACTGTTGTAGAGAGCAGAGGTTGGAGACTGGGGTTAAGAGGGATGTTTGCAGAGAGCAGAGTTTGGAGACTGGTGTGAAGAAGGACTGTTACAGAGAGCAGATTTTGGAGACTGGGGTGCAGAATGACTGTTATAGAAAAAAGTGGTTGGAAGAATCTTACAGAGAGCAGAGTTTGGAGACTACATGCAGGTGGACTGTTACAGAGAGCAGTGTTTGGAGACTGGGGTGCAGAAAGATCATTGCAGAGAGCAGAGGCTAGAGACTGGGGTTCAATAGGACCATTGCAGAGGTCAGAGTTTGGGAACTGAGTTTCAGAAAGATTGTTACAGAGAACAGAAGTTGGATACTGGGGTGAAGTAGGACTGTTGCAGAGAGCAGAGGTTGGAAACTGGGGTTTAGAAAGACTGTGGCAGAGAGCAGAGGTTGGAGACTGGGGTGCAGAAGGTCTGTTACAAAGAGCAGAGTTTGGAGATAGGGTCGCAGAAGGATCTTAATCAGAGCAAAGTTTGGAGACTGAAGTGGAACAAGACTGTTATAGAGAGCAGATTATGGAGACTGGGGTGCAGAAGGATTGTTGTAGAGAACCGAGTTTTAAGACTGAGGTGCAGAAAGACTGTTGGAGATTACAGAGGTTGGAGACTGGGGTACAGAAGAATCTTTCCAGAGAGCAGATGTTTGAGACTGGGGTGCAGAAGGACTGTTACAGAGAACAGAGTTTGGAGACTGCGGTGCAGAATTACTGATACGGAAAGCAGAGGTTGATACTGGGGTGCAGATGAACCGTTACAGAGAGCAGAGTTTGGAGACTGTAGTACAGAAGGACTGTTGCAGAGAGCAGAGGTTTGAGAATGATATGCAGAAAGACTGTTACAGAGAGCAGAGGTTTGAGAATGGGGTGCAGAAGTAAGGTTGCAGAGTTCAGAGGTTGGAGACAAAGGTAGAGAAGGACTGTTACAGAAAGCAAAGGTTGGAATCCGTGGTTCAGAAAAACTTATGCAGAAAGCAGAGGTTTGAGACTAGGGTGCAGAAGGACAGTTAGACAGAGAAGAGGTTGGAGACTTTGGTACAGAAGGACTGTTACAGAGAGAAGAGGTTTGAGGCTGGAAAGAAGGACTGTTGCAGAGAACAGATGTTGTAGACTGGGTTGCAGCAGGACTGTTGAGGAAAGCAGAGGTTGTAGACTGGGTTGGAGAAGAATGTTACAGAGAACAGAGTTTGGAAACTGCGGTGCAGAAGGACCTTACAGAGAACAGAGGTTGGAGACTTGGGGATAGAAGGAGTGTTAATGAGAGGAGACGTTGGAGACTGGGGTGCAGAAGTACTGTTGCAGAGAGCAGATGTTGGAGACTGGGGTGCATAAGGATAATTGCAGAGAGCAGAGGTTTGATACAGGGGTGCAGAAGGATGGGTGCAGAGAGCAGAAGTTGGATACTGAGATGCAGAAAACCAGTTACAGAGAGCAGAGGTGGAGTCTGGGGTGCAGAAGGATCGTTGAAGAGAGCAGAAGTTGGAGACTGAGTTGGAGAAGAATCATTGAAGAGAGCATAGGTGGTGATTGGGCTGCAGAAGGATCGTTACAGAGAGAAGAGGAGGGAGACTGTGGTGCAGAAGGACTGTTACAGAGAGCACAATTTAAAGACTGGGGTGAAGAAGGAATGTTGCAGAAAGAAGAGTTTGGAGACTGGGGTGCAGAAGGACTGATTCAGAGAGCAGAGGTTGGAGACTGAGATGCAGAAGGATTGTTATACAGAGCAATTGTTGGAAACTGGGGTGAAGAATTATGATACAGAAAGCAGAAGTGTGAGACTGGGGTGCAGAAGGACCGATACAGAGAGCAGAGGTTGCAGACTGGAGTGCAGAAAGACTGTTTCAGAGAGCAGAGTTTGGAGACTGGGGTGCATAAGGCGTGCAACAGAGAGCAGAGGTTGTAGACTGGGTTGCAGAAGGACCGTCATAGATTCAAGAGTTCTGAGTCTGGGTTGAACAGGGATTTTACAGAGAGCAGTGGTTGGTGACTGTGGTGCAGGACGAATGTTACAGAAAGCAGTGATTAGAGACTGGGGTGCAGAAGGATAGTGCAGAGAGCAGAGTTTTCAGACTGAGGTGCAAAATGAGTGTAACAGAGAGAAGAGGTTGTAGACTTAGTTGCAGCAGGACTGTTTCAGAGAACAGAGTTTGGTGACTGAGGTGCAGAAGGACTGTTACAGAAACAGAGGTTGGAAATTGGGGTACAGAGGGACCGTTACAGAGAGCAGCGGTTGGAGACTGCGGTATAGAAAGACTGTAACAGAGAGCAGAGGTTTCAGAATATGATGCAGAAGGAATGTTACAGAGAGCAGAGGTTGGAGACTGGGGTGCAGAAGGATTGTTACAGAGAGCAGAGGTTTTAGACTGGCATGCAGAAGGACTGTTACACAGAGAAGAGGTTGAAGACTGGGGTGTAGAAGGACTGTTGCAGAGAGCAGAGGCTGGAGACTTGGGTGAAGAAGGACTGTTGCCAAGAGCAGAATTTGGAGACTGAGTTGCAGAAGGACTGTTGAGGAGAGGAGACGTTGGAGACTGGGGTGCAGAAGGATCGTTGCAGAGAGGAGAGGTTGGAGACTGAGGTGCAAAAAGACTGTTACAGAGAGCAGAGGTTAGAGACTGGGGTGCAGAAGGCCTGTTAAGGAGAGCAGAGTGTGGAGAAGGGCTCCAGAAGGACTGTTCCAGATCACAGAGTTTGGAGACTGGGTTGAAGAAGGGTCTAACAGAGAGCAGATGTGGGGGACCCAGGTGTAGAAGGACTGTTACAGAGAGTAGTGGTTGAAGACTGAGGTGCAAAAGGATCGTAGCAGAGAACAGCGTTTTAAGACTGAGGTGCAGAAGCACTGTTGCAGAGACCACATGTTGGATACTGGGGCGCAGAAGGACTGTTGCAGAGAGCAGTGGTTGGAGACTGGGGCGCAGAAGTCTTGTTATAGAGACAGACTTTGGAGAATGGGTGCAGAAGGCCTGTTTCAGAGAGGAGAGTTGGGAGAAGGGGTGTAGAAGGACTGTTAGAGAGGGCAGAGTTGGGAGACTGGGTTTCAGAAGAATCTTACAGAGAGCAGATGTTGGAGACTGAGGTGTAGAATGATTGTTGCAGAGAGAAGAGTTTGAAGACTGGGGTTCAGAAGGCCTGTTACAGAGAGCAGGATTTGGAGACTGGGGTGCAGAAGGCCTGTTAAATAGAGCAGAGGTTGAAGACTGGGGTGCAGAAGGACTGTTACAGAAAGCAAAGTTAAGATACTGGGTGGCAGAAGTATCTTACAGAGAGCATAGTTTGGAGACTGAGGTGCAGAAGGACTGTTACAGGGAGCAAATTTTGGAGACTGTGTTGCACAAGGATCTTACATAGAGCAGAGTTTGGAGACTGAGGTGCATAAGGACTGTTAGAGAGAGCAGATGTTGACGTCTAAGGTGCAGAAGGATTGTTGCAGAAAGCAAAATTTTCAGACTGAGATGCAGAAGGACTTTTGCAGAGAGCAGATGTTGGAGACTGTGGTGCACAAGGTTCGTTGCAGAGAGCAGAACTTGGAGACTGCAGTACAGAAGGACTGTTGCAGAGAGCAGAGGTTGGAGACTAGGGTACAAAAGGACATTTTCATAGAGCAGATGTTGGATACTGTTGTTCAGAAGGACTGTTGCAGAGAGCAGAAGTTGGAGTATAGGTTGCAGAGGGACTTTTGCAGAGAGCACAGGTTGGAGACTGAGGTTCAGATAGACGGACAAAGAAAGCAGAGGTTAGAGACTGGCGTGCTAAAGGACCTTTACAGAGAGCATAGTTATGAGACTGCGGTACAGAAAGACTGTTACAGAGAGCAGAGTTTGGAGACTGGGGAGCATAAGGATTGTTGCAGAGTGCAGAGGTTGGAGACTGGGGTGCAGCAGGACCGTTGCAGAAAGCAGAGGTTGGAGACTGGCGTGGAGAAGGAATATTACAGAGAGCAGAGTTTGGAAACTGGGGTCAGAAGGATCTTTCCGAGAACAGAGGTTGGAGACTGGTGTGCAGAAGAATCGTTACTGAGAGAAGAGTTTAGACACTGGAGTTCAGAAGGACTGTTGCAGAGTGCAGATTTTGGAGACTGAAGTGCAGAAGGACTGTTTAGAGAGCAGATGTTGGAGACTGGGGTGCAGAAGGACTCTTGCAGAGAGCAGAGGTTGAAGACTGAGGTGGAGAATGACTGTTACACAGAACAGAGTTTGGAGACTGGGGTGCAGAAGGACTGTTGCAGAGAGCAGAGTTTTAAGCCTGAGGTACAGAAGGATCATTGCAGAGAGCAGAGGTGGAGACTTGGCTGCAGAAGGACTGTTACACACAGCACACGTTGCAGACCTGGGTGCAGACGGGATTTTGAAGACAGAAGAGGTTAGAGACAGGGTAGCATAAGGACTGTTGCAGATAGCAGAGTTTGGATATCAGGTGCAGAAGGACTTTTACAGAGAGCAGAGGTTTTAGACTGGGGTGCAGAAGGACTGCTACAGAAAGCAGAGGTTGGAGACTGGGGTGAATAAGGACTGTTACAGATAGCAGAGTTTTTAGACAAGGTTGCAGAAGGATCTTACAGAGAGCAGAGATTGTAGACCAAGGTGCAGCAGGACTGTTACAGAGAGCAGATGTTGGAGACTGGGGTGCAGAAAGATTGTTATAGTGAACAGACATTAGAGACTGGGCTGCTGAAGGCCTGTTACGGAGAGGAGAGTTTGAATAAGGTGTGCAGAAGGACTGTAACAGAGGGAAGAGTTTGGAGTCTGGGTTGCAGAAGGTACTTACAGAGAGCAGTTGTTGGAGAGTGAGGTGCAGAGGGACTGTTACAGAGAGTAGATGTTGGAGACTGAGGCACAGAAAGATTGTTACGGAGAGCAGAGTTTGGAGACTGGGGTGCAGAAGGACTGTTTCAGATACCAAAGGATGGAGACTGGGGTGTACAAGGACTATTGAAGAAACCAGAAGTTGGAATCTTGGGTGCTGAAGTACTGTTGCAGAGAGCAGATGTAGGAGACTGAGATGCAGAAGGACTGTTACAAAGAGCAGAGGTTTGCGACTGGGGTGCATAAGGACTGATACAGAGAGAAGAGTTTCGAGACTGGGGTGCAGAAGGCCTGTTATAGAGAACAGAGGTTGGAGACTGTGGTGAAGAAGGGCTCTTATAGAATGCAGAGTTTGGAGACTGGGTTGCAGAAGGATCTTACATAGAGCAGAGTTTGGAGACTGAGGTGCCAAGGCCAATGTCTCGGCTTGGCACCAGAATCACGAGCCACCACACACCTTTGTAGGTTCAAAGAGCAATTCTTTATTCCCGCTCTCACACCGCCTCCACGCAGGTCTAGGGGCAATCGCGTTCTGCCGTCTCCCGCACAATTCACCTACTCCACGAGGCTATCTCCAAATCCCATTTTAATCTCACAGGAACTCAACGGGAACAAGCAGCAGGAACACGCTAATCCCAGCAATAATCTTCAACTTCCAACTTCCCTAAAACCCATTATCTTAAACTGGCAATGCCTTAAACTCAAGGAGCCGGTTGCTTCCTCAAACCTGATCAGCTCTAAACCGGGATCCGCCTTGGTCCTTGAGCAAGTTTACCTTATTAAAGCATGCATGCAATGTCCCATTGAATGTCCTCTAAGCAGCATGGGATACGCTTGGCAAGGAAATTTCGATGCGTCAATCCTACTTGGTAATGGCCCTCATCATCTCCCCCCTTCTGATTAATTAAACAACAAACAATGTGGCTTAGGACCGTCCCTGGTAGGTTGTCCAATTCAACATGTGGTTCTTACCCGTCATGGGAGAACTGACCTTTACACGTCAATTTCCTGTCTTAGGTTGAATCCACTGCAATCAGATCAACCCATCACTGACTACCGGTCCAGCATTCAGACATGCTTGTGGATAGGCCTAAGCACCAGTGGGGGGATGAGGTTCTTACCTCACCTCTGTTGGCCGCCGAATTTAACCTTGGTGCCAGTGGGGGGGGTGAGGTTCTTGCCTCACCTCTGTTGGCCCCCAAATTTTAGACCATCACTAGTAGAAGGGAGGAAGATACAGAAATGCCACGACACCAAGCCAATTGATGACTCCTTTGGAAAAATTGCGTCACTGGTGACACCATCAGCAAAGATGCCAGCATTACCACAATTAACATGGGGTGCGCTGGCAAGGAAATTGCATCACTGGTGACACCATCAGCAAAAATATGCCAGCAGTACCACAATTCGCTGCACCAGACGAGAGTTCACAATGCATGCAACTGATATATACTCCAGGCAAGTTCTGCAGGCAGTTCAAATTGGAGGAGTCTATCAATATGTCCATTTCCTCCCAAAGTAAATCAAGCCCTTGACTGAGCATTACTTGTTGAGTTATATTCATTGATGCATCAGTTTATACAGTTTACTGTGGTAGCTATCATAGAAGCTGTAGTTTGGTTTTCTTAGTCTTCACTGGCACTGGGATGGAGATGGGAATTCTGGCAATGATGTTAAAGAGACATTATCCTGAACAGAATTATTAAATATAATGAAAAGGAAAAGTGAAAGTAAACAAACAGATCTGTTAACCACCTTTAAAAACAATCCTTAACAGCTGTTTACCTAATTTAGATTAAACCACTTAAATCACGTGAATAAAAAAAAATTTCGGATCCATTTTTTCATGAGCTCTCCTCATATAAAAATATGGACATACACACATACTGACATGCAACACAAAACAGTGCATACATAACATACAACACATAAGACAATAACAACGGCCTTGTTGCTTTACCTAGGTAAAATCTCCATTGCAATGTTTAAAAACTCCACAGTCAAAAAATAAAACATAGTCAAAAAAACAAAACTGATCAGAAAAATATTAACCTAGGTTTGTATGAGCTCAAAAAATAAAATAGAAGTTTACAATGTGGGAAAAATGCAATAATAAAATAGATATTGAAAAAAAAAGGCACCGTGGTTAATCACTGTCGCAGATGTAAGAATAGCCAAGCTGGAGCTCTGGATATCAGCTGTTATGGATTTCAGTCAAATCATCTGCTTTTTCTGTAGAAATTGTTTTGGTTAACCTCTCTGGAATCCAAATCAGCTGCTGTTCTCCCTGTGGGAATACACAAACGGAACCCCGACTCCAGACAATAACTGGGTCGGGACCTTTCCATTGTCCTGTTAGAATATCTTTCCAAAGTACCTTAGGCTTATGTACATTTTTCGGATACATATGTCTTTCCGCAGCACTAAGTCCTGATGAATCCAAATTTAGAGAGTTTAGAGTAAAAAGAGTTATTTTAAGTTTATCTTTGGGGGATATATACCCCTTTCCAATTCCCTCTTTTTGCTTTAATAGGTACATTTTAATAGTTTGATGAGCTCTTTCAACTATGCCTTGTCCCTGTGGATTGTATGGGATTCCTGTTATATGAGTAATACCAAATGATGAGGAAAATTGTTTAAAAGATTTAGAAGTGTAACCAGGACCATTATCAGTTTTTAACTGTTTAGGAACACCCACAGTGGCAAAATTTTGTAAGCAATGAGCTATAACATCTTTAGTTTTTTCTCCAGCATGAAGGGAGCCCATCAAAAATCCGGAAGAAGTATCAACTGTAACATTTAAATATTTTAATTTTCCAAATTCTGGCAAGTGTGTGACATCCATCTGCCAAATATGATTAGGTATCAGTCCTCTAGGATTGACTCCAAGTTTAACTTGTGGTAAAAAGGTCACACAATTTTGACATTGTTTTATTATATGCCTGGCTTGTTCCTTAGTTATTTTAAAACGCTTTTGTAAAGTATTAGCATTAACATGAAACCTTTTATGAAAATTTGTAGCTTCTTCTACAGTAGAAAAAATATGTATATCATGTGTAGTTTTATCTGCTAAATCATTGCCCAAACTAAGGGCTCCAGGCAATCCTGTATGTGCCCTGATATGTCCTATAAAGAATGGATCTTTTCTATCCCAGATTAGACTTTGTATAGTGGAAAACAAAGAGAAAATAGTAGAGAAAGGGGAAATCCTACCAGCATCTTCAAGGGATATTATAGCATTAACTACATACTGACTATCAGAAAATAAATTAAATACAGAATCTTTGAACATCACAAAAGCTTGTAGAACTGCATTAATCTCTATCTTTTGAGCTGATTGTTTGGGAACTAAAAATGTAAAAGTTTGATCAGGGGTAACTACTGCAGCTGTACCATTATTAGACCCATCAGTGAATATATTTGGAGCATTCACGATAGGTGTTTTTCTTGTCATTTTAGGAAAAACTACAGGATGCTTAGACCAAAAAGACAACAAAGGATTAGATGGTAAATGATTATCAAATGAAACATTCGATTTACACATGATTATTGCCCAAGTATTTAATTCATTAGCTAACTCATCAATTTGCTCCATAGTATATGGAGTAATAATTTTATTGGGAGAAATTCCAAACACTGCCTTTGCTGCTCTTATACCTTTGGGTATTAATTGTCCTACAGCCTCAGGATACCTAGTAAGAATAGTGTTAGGAGAATAAGATAAATGTATCCACAATAATGGACCTTCCTGCCAAAATACTCCTGTAGGAATATTTCTTGTTGGTAGTACAATAAATAATAAAGGCAAACTTATATCAATTCTATCTAAATGCATATTTTCCATATATGTCTCTATAATTTTTAATGCCTTTCTAGCTTTAGGAGTTAACATTCGGGGTGAATTCGGATCTGATGGACCTTTTAGAATATCAAATAAAGGTCCCAACTCTCCTGTTGGTATGCCTAGATAAGGCCTTATCCAATTTATATCTCTCAACAACTTTTGAAAGTCATTAAGTGATTTGAGTTGATCTACTCGTATTTGAATTTTAGGTGGACGGACCATGGTTGAGGATAATAGAACTCCTAAATAATTAATTGGAAAATTTAATTGTACTTTGTCTATTCCTATCTCTAGATTATAATTTTTTAACAAGTTTGTAAGTGTGGCATAACATTCCAGCAATGTGTTTTTATCTTTATGTGCCAATAATACATCATCCATATAGTGAAATATTTTTAGTTCAGGATTTTGATTTCTAAGTGGCTGGATTGCTTTATTAACATATATTTGACACATAGTTAGACTGTTAGCCATTCCTTGAGGGAGTACTTTCCATTCATATCTTTCATCAGGACCTTCATGATTTAATGCAGGGATAGTAAATGCAAAATGTGGACTATCCTCGGGATGAATTGGAATCGAAAAAAAAGCAATCTTTAATGTCTATAGCTAAAACATGCCACGTTTTTGGTAAAGCAGACAATTGAGGAATCCCTGATTGAGCAGTTCCCATAATAACCATCTCATTATTAATTGCTCTTAAATCTTGTAATAATCTCCATTTACCCGATTTCTTTTTGATGACAAAAATGGGAGTATTATGGGGAGATACGGAAGGTTGTAAATGTCCTTCCGCTAATTGTTGTTTGACCAGATCATGGGCTACTTTTATCTTTTCTTTAGTCAGGGGCCACTGAGGAACCCACACTGGTCTTTCTGATTTCCAAGTAATTTTGATTGTCTCAGTGGCCCTTTCTGAAAATCCAACCCATGTCTGTCTGTTCCTTGATCTATTTGAATTGGCGCTGCTATACCTTGTTCTTGTTTTCCTAATCTTTTTTCTTTCCTGATAACTTGTCTAGCCCTAGTAGTGGGCGCATTAGGATTGATGTTATTTGTTAACATCAAACCTAGTTGATCTAGGACATCTCGTCCCCATAAATTAATAGGAAGGTGATCCAAAACATATGGCTGTATAGTTCCTTCACATCCTTCAGTATCCTTCCAATCTAATACCATAGCACTTCTATGGGGATTAGTCCCCACTCCTAGTCCTCGAAGCGTTTGAGTGGCTTGTTGTAATGGCCAATGTTTTGGCCATTCTTGAAGAGATATGATGCTAAGGTCAGCACCTGTGTCCAGCAGTCCATTAAATTCGTGACCCTAAATATTTAGTTTTAGCATTGGGCGAGAATCTAAATTTAAAGACAACATAGCCCAATCTACACCTGTGGAGCCTAATCCCTTGGAACCTCTTTCTACATTACGACTGGGGAACTTATTATGTAGGCTGGGTATTATTAACAACTGTAGTATTCTATCTCCAGGTGAAATTACTGATATACCTCCTGGAGAACTAGCTATAATTTTTATTTCACCTACATAATCGGGATCAAATACCCCAGGACTTATCATAAGTCCTTTTGATGTAGATGAACTACGTCCCAATAATAAGCCTACTGTTCCTTGGGGAAGAGGTCCTTTTACCCCTGTGGGAATGATTTGAACTCCCATCTCTGGAGTTAGTACTGCTCTGGCAGAGGCGCAGATGTCCAACCCTGCGCTCCCTCGGGTTTGTCTGATGAGGGATTTAATGGACAATGTGTCCTGGGCACCAACCTGATGGTGTTGCTGGGATACTCCACTGCCCCGTATATTTGTGGTTGTGGGCCCCGGAGCATTGGGCCCCCCAGTCCGTTTTTTGGCAATGAAGCCTGATGCCTTTCTCCACGATATCGTGGGTAAATACCTGATCCTTGTCCGTTTTTTGATAAGGGAGTACCTTCTATGGTGGTTTGAGAACGGCATTCATTAGCCCAATGTCTCCCTCTACGGCATCGTGGGCAAATACCCGGTATTCTATTCCTTTGATTTCTAGTTTTGTTAAACCCTCTTCTTATGGGGCAACTCCTTTTAAAATGTCCTGTTTGTTCACAATTATAACATGTTTCTAGCCTGGCATCTAAAGCCTGTTGTACTGCAGCTGCCAAGACTTGCCCTTGTTCATTAACATCTCTACATAATTTAATATATGTGTTTAAATCTTCATGTCTCCATAGTCTAATAAGCTCTCTTCAGCAACAATTTGCTTGGTCATAAGCCAGTTGTTTTATTAATGGCATTGCTTGTTCTGTGTCACCAAAAATTTTGGCAGCCGTTTGAATAAGCCTATCTACAAAGTCAGCGTAAGGTTCATTAGGTCTCTGTATTACCTTAGATAGCTGACCTTGTAAATCTCCATGTCCTTGTAAAGTCTTCCATGCCCTAACTGCGTCTGCAGCAATCTGTACATATACAGCAGGATCATATTCCATTTGTTGCCGCTGACCCTCATAAGGTCCCTTTCCTAAAAACATATCAAGAGAAAATTGATACAGTGAATTTTTATTCAGTTTTTGTTTCATTCAGTTGTGGTTTTGTTTTGTGTTATCTTATTGGGTTGCGTTATCTTTATAGAAGATTAGAAATTTCTAATTGCTGCATTTCGCCGGTTATGCTGTCTCCATGCAAAATTCCTCATTGGCAACCTTCCATAACAAATATTGTCCTCCATTTAGCACAGATTTACACATGCTAGCCCAATCTGCTGGCGTCATGTCCAAGTTAGTAATGGACTCCACCATGCTTACCGTGAAGGGGGCTTGAGGACCATAGGTTGTTACAGCCTCCTTTAACTGCTTTACTGTTTTAAATTCTAAAGAACAGTGAATTCGCTGCCCTCCTACCTGTTCAAATACAGGGCATGCTAATTTTGAGGTCCTGTCTCAGGATCCCATCTATCAACTACGGGGTTTGAGGGCCACTCAGCTGTCTCCATCGGCGGGG
Source organism: Ictidomys tridecemlineatus (assembly GCF_052094955.1). Taxonomy (NCBI): domain Eukaryota; kingdom Metazoa; phylum Chordata; class Mammalia; order Rodentia; family Sciuridae; genus Ictidomys; species Ictidomys tridecemlineatus. The sequence goes on along the minus strand of NW_027523071.1, from coordinate 11,817 downwards.
CTGTTGGTTGAATTACACCCTCTGGTAAAACAGAGTTAGTAACAGCCTCTTGTTGTGGCCTTTTTCGTAATAACCCTCCATGGTCTGAATCTCTAACAATTTACTTAACACTTTTTCGGCTTCTTTTTTAATAATTTCTAATCTTCTATAAAGATAACGCAACCCAATAAGATAACACAAAACAAAACCACAACTGAATGAAACAAAAACTGAATAAAAATTCACTGTATCAATTTTCTCTTTCTCGGAGCTAACAAACTTCAAACCTTGAGCCAACCATTTTTCCCAGTTTGCCTGAGAAATTTCTAGGGATAGGCAGCTTGAAACAAAAAAGAAATAAATCAAAACAAGAACACATTGTTTTTTGAAATGGTCACCCATTCTCTCGCCTTCCCTCAGGGGGGAGCGATTTTACTCACCTCCAAATTTCAGATGTTCCCCGTACGGGCCACCAAAATGCCAAGGCCAATGTCTCGGCTTGGCACCAGAATCACGAGCCACCACACACCTTTGTAGGTTCAAACAGCAATTCTTTATTCCCACTCTCACACCGCCTCCACGCAGGTCCAGGGGCAATCGCGTTCTGCCGTCTCCCGCACAATTCACCTACTCCACGAGGCTATCCCCAAATCCCATTTTAATCTCAGGAGACCTCAACGGGAACAAGCAGCAGGAACACGCTAATCCCAGCAATAATCTTCAACTTCCAACTTCCCTAAAACCCATTATCTTAAACTGCCAATGGCTTAAACTCAAGGAGCTGGTTACTTCCTCAAACCTGATCAGCTCTAAACCCAGATCCGCCTTGGTCCTTGAGCAAGGTCACCTTATTAAAGCATGCATGCAATGTCCCATCGAATGTCCTCTAAGCAGCATGGGGTACGCTTGGCAAGGAAATTTCGATGCATCATTCATACTTGGTAATGGCCCTCAGCACTCAGGTGCAGAAGAACTGTTACGTAGAGCAGATTTTGGAGACTGGGGTGCTTAAGGATCGATGGAGACAGCAGAGTTTCCGGACTGAGGTGCAGAAGGACTGTTGCAGAGATCAGATGTTGGAGACTTGAGTGCAGAAGGACTGTTGCAGAGACCAGATGTTAGAGACTAGGATGCAGAAGGATCGTTGCAGAGAGTAGAGGTTGGACACTGCGGTGCAGAAGGACTGTAACACATAGCAGAGGTTGAAGACTGAGGTGAAGAAGGACTGTTACAGAGACCAAATGTGGGAGACAGGGGTGCAGAACTGATACAGAGCAGAAATGGGAGACTGAGGTACAGAAGAACTTTTACAGAGAGTAGAGGTCGGAGACTCGGGAGCAGAAGGATTATTGCAGAGAGCAGAGTTTTCAGATTGAGGTACAAAAGAACTGTTGCAGAGAGCAGATGTTGGAGATTGGTTTGCACAAGGACTGTTGCAGCGAGCAGAGGATGGAGACTGGGGTGCAGAGGGATCGTTGCAAGAGCAGAAGTTGGAGGTTGGGATGCAGAATAACTGATACAGAGAGCAGAGTTTGGAAACTGGGGTGCAGAAGGTCTTTTACAGAGGGCAGAGTGTGGAGACTGGGTTGCAGAATGATCTTACATAGAGCAGAGGTTGGAGACTGAGGTGTAGAAGCACTGTAACAGAGATTAGAGGTTGGAGACTCAGGTGCAGAAGTACCATTGCAGAGAGCAGAGGTTGTAGACGGAGGTGCAGAAGGATTGTTAGAGAGAGCAGAGGTTAGAGACTGAGGTCTCGAGAAACTGTAGCAGAGAGCAAAGGTTGGAGACTAAGGTGCAGAGGGACAGTTACACAGAGCACAGGTTGGAGACTTGGGTGCAGAAGGACTGATACAAAAAGCAGAGGTTGGAGACTCGGGTGTAGAAGTACCCTTACGAAGAGCAGATGTTGGAGAATGCAGTACAGAAGGACTGTTATAGAGAGCGGAGATTGGAGACTGGGGTGCAGAAGGACTGTTGCAGAAAGCAGAGGATGGAGACTGGGGTGCAGTAGGACTGTTGCAGAGAGCAGAGGTTGCAGACTGACTTGCAGAAGGACTGTTACAGAGGGAAGAGTTTTGAGACTGTGGTGAAAAACGACAGATACAGTTTGAAGACTGGGGTGTAGAAGGACTGTTGCAGAGAGCAGAGTTTGGAGACTGGGTTGGAGAAGGACTGTTGCAGACAGCAGATGTTAGAGACTGAGGTGCAGAAGGAATGTTGCAGAGAGCAGAAATTAGAGACTGGGTGCATATAAACAATTGCAGAGAGCAGAGGTTGCAGACTGAGGTGCAGAATGCCTGATACAGACAGCAGAGTTTCGAGAATGTAGTGCAAAAGGACTGATACAGAAAACAGAGGTTGTAGAATGTGGTGCAGAAGGACCTTACAGAGAAAAAAGTTTGGAGACTGCAGTACAGAAGGACTGTTACACAGAGCAGACGTTGGAGATTGGGATGCAGAAGGACAGTTAGAGAGAGCACAGTTTTGAGACTGGGGTGAAGAAGAAATATTCAGAGAGCAGAGTTTGGAGACTGAGGTGCAGAAGGACCATTGCAAATAGCAGAGGTTGGAGGCTGGGTTTCAGAAGGATTATACAGAGATAAGAGTTTGGACACTGAGGTGCAGAAGCACTGTTGCAGAGAGCAGAGGTTGGCGATTGAGGCGCAGTAGGACTGTTGCAGAGAGCAGAGGTTAAAGTCTGAGGTTCAGAAGGTCTGTTACAGAGAGAAGAGTTTAGAGACGGGGTGCAGAAAGACTGATACAGAAAACAGATTTTGGAGACTGGGGTGCAGAAGAACCGTTTCAGAGAGCCGAGGTTGGAGACTGCAGTACAGAAGAACGGTTACAGAGATAAATGGTTGGAGACTGGGATGGTAAAGGACTGTTGCAGAGAGCAGATTTTGGAGACTGGGGTGCAGAAGGACTGTTGCAGCGAGCAGAGGTTTAAGACTGAGTTGCAAAAGGACTCTTGCAGAGAGCAGAGGTGTCAGAGTGAGGTGCAGAAGAACTGATACAGAGAGCAGAGTTTGGAGACTGTTGTGTAGAAGGACTGATACAGAAAGCAGAGGTTTGAGAATGGGGTGCAGAAGGACCCATACAGAGAGCAGAGTTTGGAGACTGATGTGCAGAAGGACGTTACAGAGAGCAGAGGTTGGAGACTGGGGTGGAGAAGGAATGTTGCAAAGTGCAGTTTTCGGAGACTGGGTTGCAGAAGGACTGATGCAGAGAGCAGAGGTTGGAGACTGGGGTGCAGAAGGACTGTTGAAAAGAGCAGAGTTTGGAGACTGGGGTGGAGAAGGACTGTTGTAGAGAGCAGATGTTGGAGACTGGGGTGCAGAATTATTATTGCAGAGACCAGAGGTTGGAGACTGGGGTGCAGGAGGACTATTGCAGAGAGCAGAGTTTGCAGACTAAGGTGCAGAAGGACTGTTACAGTGAGCAGAGTATGGAGACTGTGGTGCAAAATGATTGTTACAGAGAGCAGATTTTAGAGACTGGGGTGCAGAAGGACCTTTGCAGAGAGCAGAGATTGGCGATGAGGTGCAGAAGGACTGTTATAGAGAGCAGAGGTTGGAGACTGGGGTGAAGAAGGACTGATACAGAGAGCAGAGTTTGGAGACTGCGGTATAGCAGAATTGTTACAGAGAGCAGAGTTTGCAGACTGCGGTTCAGAAGGACTCTTTCAAAAAACAGAGGTTGGAGACTGGTGTGCAGAAGGACTGTTACAAAGAGCAAATTTTGGAGACTGGTGTTCAGAATTACTGTTACATAGAGTAGAGGTTGGAAACTGGGGTGCAGAAAGATCTTACAGAGAGTAGAGGTTGGAGACTAGGGTGCAGAAAGACTGTTGCAGAGAGCAGAGGTTGGAGACTGGGTAGCAGAAAGATTTTCCATAGAGCAGAGTTTGGAGACTGAGGTGCAGAAGGACGGTTACAGAGAGCAGTGGTTGAAGACTGGGATCAGAAAGATCATGCAGATAGCAAAGGTTTTAGACTGATATGTAAAAGGACTGTTACAGAGAGCAGAGGTTGGAGACTGAGATGCAGAAGCATTGTTGCAGAGAGCAGATTTTTCAGACTAAGATGCAGAAGGACTGTTGCAGAGATCAGAGTTTTGTGACTGGGTTTCAGCAGGATCCTACAGAGAGCAGAGGTTGGAGCGTGAGGTGCAGAAGAACTGTTGCAGAGAGCAGAGTTTGGAGAATAGGTTACAGAAAAACTGTTGCAGAGAGTAGATGTTGGAGACTGGGGTGCAGAAGGACTGTTGCAGAGAGCAAAGAATAGAGACTGGGGTGTAGAAGGACTATTGCAGAGAGCAGAGGTTGCAGACTGAGGTGCAGAAGGACTGTTACAGAGAGCAGAGTTTGGAGAATGTAATGCAAAAGGACTGATACAGAAAGCAGTGGTTGGAGACCGTGGTGCAGAAGGACCCTTAGAGAGAACAGAGGTTGGAGACTGCAGTACAGAAGGAATGTTACAGAGCGCAGAGTTTGGAGACTGGGGTCCAGAATAACTGTTGTAGAGAACAGAGGTTAGAGGCCGGGGTGCAGAAGGACCATTGCAGAAAGCAGAGGTTGTGGACTGGGTTTCAAAAGTATCTTACAGAGAGCAGAGTTTGGACACTGAGGTGCAGATGGACTTTTGAAGAGTGTAGAGTTTGGAGATTAGGGCGCATAAGGACTGTTGCAGAGAGCAGAAATTGTAGTCTGAGTTGCAGAAGGACTGTTACAGAAAGCAGAGTTTAGAGACCAGGGTGTAGAAGGACTGATACAGAAAGCAGAGTTTGGAGACTGGGGTCCAGAAGGACCATTTCAGAGAGCAGAGTTTTGAGACTGCAATACAGAAAGACTGTAACAGAGAGCTGAGGTTGGAGACTGGGATGCCGAAAGACTGTTGCAGAGAGCAGACGTTGGAGACTGAGGTGAAGAAGGATTGCTACAGAGAGCAGAGTTTGGAGACTTGAGTGCAGAAGAACTGATAGAGAAAGCAGAGGTTAGAGAGTGGGGTGCAGAAGAACCGTTACAGAGAGAAGAGTTTGGAAACTTCAGTACTGAAGGACTGTTACAGAGAGCAGAGGATGGAGACTGGGGTGGAGAAGGACTGTTGCAGAGAGCAGTTGTAAGAGACTGGGGTTCAGAAAGACTGTTGCAGAGAGCAGAGGTTTAAGACTGGTGTGCAAAAGGACTGTTGCAGAGAGCAGAGGTTGAAGAGTGAGGTGAAGAAGGACTGTTTCAGAGAGCAGAGTTTGGAGACTGTGGTGCAGAAAAAAATGATACAGAAAGCAGAGGTTGGAGACTGGGGTGCAGAAAGAACCTTACAGGGAACAGAGGTTGAAGACTGCAGTACAGAAGAACTGTTGTAGAGAAGAAGGTTGGAGAGTGGGGTGCAGAGGGACCATTGCAGAGGGCAGACGTTGGAGACTGGGGCACAGAAGGAATGTTACAGAGAGCAGAGTTTGGTAACTGGTGTGTAGAAAAATTTTACAGAGAGGAAAGTTTGGAGACTGGGGTGCAGAAGGATTGTTGCAGAGAGCAGACGTTGGAGACTGGAATGCAGAAAAATTGTTGCAGAGGGTAGATTATGGAGGCTTGGGTATAGAAGGACTGTTCTAGAGAGCAGAGGTTGGAGACTGGGGTGCAGAAGGACTGTTGCAGAGAGCAGTTGTTTAAGACTGAGGTGCAGAAAAACTGTTACAGGGAGCAGTGTTTGGAGACTGGGGTGCAAAAGGACTGATACTGAGCGTAGAGTTTGGAGACTAGGGAGCAGAAGGATCTTACAGAGAGGAAAGTTTGGAGACTGGGGTGCAGAAGGATTATTGCAGAGAGCAGACTTTGGAGACTGGGGTGCAGAAGGATCATTGTATAGAGTACATTATGGAGTCTGGTGTATAGAAGGACTGTTCTAGAGAGCAGATTGTAGAGACTGGGGTGCAGAAGGCCTGTTGCAGAGAGCAGTTGTTGAAGACTGAGGTGCAGAAAAACTGTTACAGAGAGCAGTGTTTGGAGACTGAGGTGCAGAAGGACTTTTGAAGAGAGCAGAGGTTGAAGACTGGGTGCATAAAGAGTGTGCAGAGTGCAGTGTTTCCAGACTGGGGTGCAGAAGAACTGTTGCAGATACCAGAGGTTGGAGACTGCGGGGAAGGACTGTTACAGAAAGCAGAGGTTGAAGCCTGGGATGCAGAACGACGAATACAGAAAACAGAGATTGGAGACTGGGGAGCAGAAGGACCGTTACAGAGAATAGAGGTTGGAGACTGTGGTACAGAAGTACTGTTAAAGAGAGAAGAGGTTGGAGACAGGTGTGCAGAATTATCTTACAGAGAGCAGAGGTTGGAGACTGGCGTGCAATAGGACTGTTGCAGAGAGCACAGGTTGGAGAATGGGGTGCAGAAAGATCGTTGCAGAGAGAAGAGGTTGGAGACTGAGGTGCAAAAGACATGTTACACAGAGTAGAGCTTGGAGACTGGGGAGCAGAAGGCCTGTAACATAAAGCAGCGTTTGGAGACTGGGTGGCATAAGAATCTTACAGAGAGCAGAGGTTGGTGACTGAGGTGCTGAAGGACTGTCAGAGAGAGCAGAGGTTATAGAGTTTGAACCACAAGGATCGTTGCAGAGAGCTGAATTTTCAGAATGAGGTTAAGAAAAACTGTTGGAGAGAGCAGATGTTGGAGACTGGGGTGCAGAAGAACTTTTGCAGAGAGCAGAGTTTGGAGACTTGGGTGTAACATGATCCTTGCAGAGAGAAGAGTGTGGAGACTGGGGTGCTGAAGGACTGTTATAGAGAGCAGATTTTGGAGACTGTGGTGCAGAAGGACTGTTGCAGAGTGCCGATGTTGGAGACTGGGGTCCAGAAAGATCGTTGCAGAGAGCAGAGTTTGGATACTGGGGTGCAGAAGTACTCTTGTAGAGAGCAGATATTGGAGACTGGGGTGCAGAAGGACTGTTACATAGAGCAGAGGTTGGAGATTGAGGTGCAGAAGGACTGTTACAGAGAGCAGAGTTTGATGACTGGGGTGAAGAAGGACAGTTACAGAGAGCAGATCTTGGAGACTGGGGTTCAGATGGATCTTATAGAGAGCAGAGTTTGGAGACTGGGGTGCAAAGGACTGTTACAGAGTGCAGAGTTTAAAGACTGGGCTGCAGAAGGTTCTTACAGAGAGCAGAGTTTGGAGACTGAGGTGTAGAAGGACTATTACAGAGAGCAGAGGTAGGGGACTGGGGTGCAGAAGGGTCGTTGCAGAGAGCAGAGTTTTCAGACTGATGTGCAGAACTGTTTCAGAGAGCAGATGTTGGAGACTGGACTGCAGAAGGACTGTTGTAGAGAGCAGAGGTTGGGGACTGGGGTGCAGAGGACTGTTGCAGAGAGCAGAGGTTGGATACAGGGGTGCAGATGGATCTTACAGAGAGCAGAATTTGGAGACTGAGGTGCAGAAGCACTGTTGCAGAGAGCAGAGTTTGGAGACTGGGGTGCACTACCATCATTGCAAAGAGGAAGATTGGAGACTGGGGTGCAGAAGGATCGTTGCAGAGAGCAAATTTTGGTAACTGGGGTGCCGAGGCCTGCTACAGAGAGTAGAGTTTGTAGACTGGCCTGCAGAAGGCCTGTGACAGAGAGGAGAGGTTGGAGACTGAGGTGAAGAAGTCCTATTACATAGAGTAGATGTTGGAGACTGGGGTGCAGAAGGATCATGCAGAGAGCAGAGGTTTTAGACTGAGGTGCAGAAGGACTGTTGTAGAGAGCAGAGTTTGGATACTGGCGTGCAGAAGGCCTGTTACAGAGAGGAGAGGTTGGAGACTGGGGTGCAGAAGGACTGTTATAGAGAGCAGTGTTTGGAGACTGGGTTGCTGAAGGATGTTACAAAGAGCAGAGGTTGGAGACTGAGGTGCAGGTGGACTGTTACAGAGAGCAGTGGTTTGAGACTGGGGTGCAGAAGGATCGTGCAGAGAGCAGAGATTTCAGACTGAGGTGCAGAAGGACTGTTACAGAGAGCAGAGGTTGGAGACTGGGGTGTAGAAGGACTGTTACAAAGAGGAGCGTTTGGAGACTAAGGTGCAGAAGGACTGTTACTGGAAGCAGAGTTTGGAAATTTGGGTGCAGAAGGACCGTTACAGAGAGCATAGTTTGGAGACTGCGATATAGGATTGATACCGAGAGCAGAGGTTGAAGACTGGGATGCAGAAGGACTCTTACATAGAACAGAGGTTGGAGACTGAGGTGAAGAAGGATAGATAAACAGAACAGAGATTGGAGACTGGGGTTCAGACAGACTGTTACAGAAAGCAGAGGTTGGAGACTGGGATTTAGAAGGACCATTACAATGAGCTGAGGTTAGAGACTGCGGTACAGAAGGACTGTTACAGAGAGCATATTTCGGAGTCTTGAGAGCAGAGGATTGTTGCTGAGGACAGAGGTTGTAGACTGTGGTGGAGAAGGAATGTTACAGATGGCAGAGTTTTGAAACTGAAGTGCAGAAGGATCTTACAGAGAGCAGAGGTTGGAAACTCTGGTGCAGAGGGACTGTTGCAGAGAGGAGGTGTTGGAGAGAGGTTGTAAAAGGACTGTTGCCGAGAGCAGATTTTAGAAACTGTGGTGCAGAAGGACTGTTACACGGAGCAGAACTTGGATAGTGAGGTGCAGAAGGACTGTTACAGAGAACAGAATTTGGATACGCGGGGCAGAAGTCCTGTTACAGAGAGCAGAGTTTAAAGACTGTTGTGCAGAACGTCTGTTACAGAGTGCAGAGTTTAAAGACTGGGCTGCAGGAGGATCTTACAGAGAGCAGAGTTTGGAGACTGAGGAGCAGAAGGACTGTTACAGAGAGCAGAGGTAGGGGACTGGGGTGCAGAAGGGTCGTGGCAGAGAGCAGATGTTGGTAACTAGGGTGCAGAAGGACTGTTGTAGAGAGCTTAATTTGGAGAATATGCTGCAGAAGGACTGTTGCAGAGAGCAGAGTTTAGAGACTGAGGTTTGGAAGTCCTTCTCCAGAGAGCAGCGTTTGGAGACTTGGATGCAGAAGGACTGTTACAGAGAGCAGAGGTTGGATACAGGGGTACAGAAGGATCTTACAGAGAGCAGAATTTGGAAACTGTGGTGCGGAAGGACTGTTACAGACATCAGAGGTTGGAGACTGGGGTGCACTAGAATCATTGCAGAGAGCAGACGTTGGAGACTGGGGTGCAGAAAGATCGTTGCAGAGAGCAGATTTTGGAGACTTGGGTGCAGAAGGCCTGCTACAGAGAGAAGACTTAGGAGACTGGCGTGCAGAAGGCCTGTTATAGATGTAGATGGTGAGGACTGAGGTGCAGGTGGACTGTTGCATAGAGCAATGTTTTGAACCTCGGGTGCAGACTGTTACAGATAGTAGAGTTTGGAGACTGAGTTGCAGATGAATCGTTGCTTAGAGCAGAGATTGGAGACTGAGGTGCAAAAGGACTGTTGCAGAGGGCAGAGGTTGGAGACTGAGGTTCAAAAGGACTGTTAAAGAGAGTAGAGGTTGGAGATTGGAGTGCAAAAGGCCTGTTACAGAGAGCAGAGGTCAGAGACTATGGTTCAGTAGAACTGTTACAGAGAGCAGAGTTTATAGACAAGGTTGCACAAGGATCTTACAGAGAGAAGAGGTTGTACACCAAGGTACAAGAGGACTGTTAAAGAGAACAGAGTTTGGAGAAGGGGTGCAGAAGGACTGTTACAGAGGGCAGAGTTTACAGACTGGGTTGCAGAAGGATCTTAGAGACAGCAGATGTTGGAGACTGAGCTGCAGAAGGACTGTTACAGAGAGTAGAGTTTAGAGACTGAGGTGCAGAAGCACCAATGTAGAGAGCAGAGTTTTGAGACTGAAGTGCAGAAGGATTGTTACAGAGGGAAGAGGTTGGAGCCTGGGGTGCAGAAGAACTGTTGCAGATAGCAGAGTTTGGAGACTGCGGTGTAGAAGGATTGTTGCAGATACAGAGGTTTGAGACTTTGGTGCAGAAGGACTGATACAGAAAGCAGAGGTTGAAGACTGGGGAGCAGAAGGACCGTTACAAAGTGCAGATTTTTGAGACCGCACTACAGGAGGACTGTTATAGAGAGTAGAGGTTGGAGACTGGTGTGGAGAAGGACTGTTTCAGAGTGCAGACCTTGGATACTGGGGTGCAGACGAACTGTTGCAGAGAGCAAAGGTTGGAGACTGGGCTGCAGAAGAACTGTCACAGAGAGCAGAGGATGAAGACTGAGGTGCAGAAGGAATGTTGCAGGGAGCAGAGGTTGGAAACTGTGGTGCAGAAGGAATGATACAGAAAGGAGAGTTTGAAGACTGGGGTGCAGAACGACCGTTACAGAGAGCAGAGGTTTGTGACTGAGGTACAGAAGGACTGGTACAGAGAGCAGAGTTTGGAGACTGGAGAGCAGATGGACTGTTACAGAGAGCAAAGGTTGGAGACTGGGGAGCAGAAGAACTGTTACAGAGAGAAGAGGTTGGAGTCTGGGGAGGATAAGGAATGTTACAGAGAGCAGATTTGAAAACTGGGGTGCAGAAAGATTTTACAGAGATCAGAGTTTGGAGTCTGGGGTTCAGAAGCACTGTTACAAAGAGTAGATTTGGGAAAATGAGGTGCAGTAGGACTGTTACAAAAAGCAGAGTTGGGAGACTGGGGTCCACAAGTATTGTTCCAGAGAGCACAGTTTTCAGACTGAGCTTCAGGTAGACTGTTGCAGACTTCAGTTGTTGAAGACTGGGGTGCAGAAAGACTTTTGCAGAGAGCACATGTTGGAGACTGGGGTGCAAAAGGATAATTTCAGAGAGCAGAGGTTGGAGACTGGGGTGCAGTAGAACTCATACAGAGAGCAGAGTTTTCAGACAAGGTTGCACAAGGATCTTACAGAGAGCAGAGTTGTAGACCGATGTGCAGCAGGACTGTTACAGAGAGCAGAGGTTGGAGACTGGGGTGAAGAAGGATCGTTGTGGAGAACAGAGTTTTCAGACTGAGATGCAGAATGACTTTTGCAAAGAGAAGAAGTTGGAGACTGAGGTGCAGAAGGATCGTTGAAGAGAGCAGAGTTTTCAGACTGAGGTGCAGAAGGACTGTTACAGAGAGCAGATGTGAGAGAATGGGGTGTAAAAGGACTGTTGCAGAGAGTAGCAGTTGGAGAATGGCGTCCAGAAGGACTGTGCTGAGAGCAGAGTTTGGAAACTGGGGTCAAGAAGAACTGCTGCAGAGAGTAGAGGTTAGAGACTGAGGTGCAGAAGGACTGTTACAGAGAGCAGACGTTGGAGACTGGGGTGCAGAAGGACTTATACAGAAAGCAGACGTTGGTGACCTGGGTGCAGAAGGACTGTTGCAGAGAGCAGAGTTTGGAGACTGAGGTGAAAAAGGACTGTTTCAGAGAGCAGATGTTGGAGACTGGGGTGCAGAAGGACTGTTGCAGAGAGCAGAGATTGCAGACTGGGGTGAAGAAGGACTATTGCAGAGAGCAGAGGTTGCAGACTGAAGTATAGAAGGACTATTACAGAGAGCAGAGTTTGGAGAATGTTGGGCAGAAGGACTGATAAAGAAAGCAGAGGTTGGAGACTGTGCTTCAGAAGGACCCTTACAGAGAACAGAGGTTGGAAACTGAGGTACAGAAGAACTGTTATAGAGAGCAGAGTTTGGAGACTGGGGTGCAGAATAAGTGTTGTAGAGAACAGAGGTTGGAGACTGGGGTGCAGAAGGAGCATTGCAGAAAGCAGAAGTTGGAGATTGGGGCGCAGAAGTACTGTTGCAGAGAGAAGAGTTTGGTGTCTGAGGTGCAGAAGGACTGTTACAGAGAGCAGAGTCTCGAGACCGGGGTGCAGAAGGACTGATATACAAAGGAGAGT
>NW_027523070.1:0-61950 GCF_052094955.1 Ictidomys tridecemlineatus | reverse complement strand
TCCCTGAAAGTATCATCAAGATTGGGTGAAAAAGTGTTTGCTGAGATTTCAGGAAACTCGTAGGTTTTTGGAAACTTGCTAACCCTTTTCCATGAAAGTGATTCTCGCCAGTCTCTGCTTAGGGCGACATCAACAGCAAACAAACCATAGACATAGAACTTGAAACTGCTTTATTGGGTCAAGTTTCAAAGAGTTAGCACAAACCATGTTTGATTTAGAGTTCCAAATACATGTATCCCTATAGGAGAAAACAGAGTGAAACCTCAAAATAGAAACGGTTACTGCAAACGAACGGTTTAACCTAGAAGAACGAAATTTGGAGAGCCAAGTGGGCTTGGTGTACTGATCATTCCCTGAAAGTATCATCAAGATTGGGTGAAAAAGTGTTTGCTGAGATTTCAGGCAACTCGTAGTTTTTTGGAAGCTTGGCAACCCATTTCCATGAAAGTGATTCTCGCCAGTCTCTGCTTAGGGCTCCATCAACAGCACACAAACCATAGAGATAGAACTTGAAACTGCTTTATTGGGTCAAGTTTCAAAGAGCTAGCACAAACCGTGTTTGATTGAGAGTTCCAAATACATGTATCCGTATAGGAGAAAACAGAGTGAAACCTCAAAATGAAAACGGTTACTGCAAACGAACGTTTTAACCTAGAAGAACGACATTTGGTGAGCCAAGTGGGATTGGTGTACTGATCATTCCCTGAAAGTATCATCAAGATTGGGTGAAAAAGTGTTTTCCTGAGATTTCAGGCAACTCGTAGTTTTTTGGAAGCTTGGCAACCCCTTTCCATGAAAGTGATTCTCGCCAGTCTCTGCTTAGGGCTACATCAACATCAAACAAACCATAGAGATAGAACTTGAAACTGCTTTATTGGGTCAAGTTTCAAAGAGCTAGAACAAACCGTGTTTGATTTAGAGTTCCAAATACATGTATCCGTATAGGAGAAAACAGAGTGAAACCTCAAAATGAAAACGGTTACTGCAAACGAACGATTTAACCTAGAAGAACCAAATTTGGTGAGCCAAGTGGGAATGGTGTACTGATCATTCCCTGAAAGTATGATCAATATTGGGTGAAAAAGTGTTTGCTGAGATTTCAGGCAACTCGTAGTTTTTGGAAGTTGGCAACCCCTTTCCATGAAAGTGATTCTCGCCAGTCTCTGCTTAGGGCTACATCAACAGCAAACAAACCATAGAGATAGAACTTAAAACTGCTTTATTGGGTAAAATTTCAAAGAGCTAGCACAAACCTTGTTTGATTTAGAGTTCCAAATACATGTATCCGTATATAAGAAAACAGAGTGAAACCTCAAAATGAAAACGGTTACTGCAAACGAACAGTTTAACCTAGAAAAACGAAATTTGGCGAGCCAAGTGGGATTGGTGTACTGATCATTCCCTGAAAGTATCATCAAGATTGGGTGAAAAAGTGTTTGCTGAGACTTCAGTCAACTCGTAGTTTTTGGAAGCTTGGCAATCCCTTTCCATGAAAGTGATTCTCGCCAGTCTCTGCTTAGGGCTACATCAACAGCAAACAAACCATAGAGATAGAATTTGAAACTGCTTTATTGGGTCAAGTTTCAAAGAGCTAGCACAAACCGTGTTTGAGTTAGAGTTCCAAATACATGTATCCGTATAGGAGAAATCAGAGTGAAACCTCAAAATGAAAACGGTTACTGCAAACGAACAGTTTAACCTAGAAGAACCACATTTGGTGAGCCAAGTGGGATTGGTGTACTGATCATTCCCTGAAAGTATCATGAAGATTGGGTGAAAAAGTGTTTGTGAGATTACAGGGAACTCGTAGTTTTTTGGAAGCTTGGCAACCCCTTTCCATGAAAGTGATTCTCCCCAGTCTCTGCTTAGGGCTACATCAACAGCAAACAAACCATAGAGATAGAACTTGAAACTGCTTTATTGGGTCAAGTTTCAAAGATCTAGCACAAACCGTGTTTGATTTAGAGTTCCAAATCCATGTATTTGTATAGGAGAAAACAGAGTGAAACCTCAAAATGAAAACGGTTACTGCAAACGAACGGTTTAACCTAGAAGAACAAAATTTGGTGAGCCAAGTGGGATTCGTGTACTGATCATTCCCTGAAAGTATCATCAAGATTGGGTGAAAAAGTGTTTGCTGAGATTTCAGGCAACTCGTAGTTTTTTGGAAACTTGGCAACCCCTTTCCATGAAAGTGATTCTCTCCAGTCTCTGCTTAGGGCTACATCAACAGCAAACAAACCATAGAGATAGAACTTGAAACTGCTTTATTGGGTCAAATTTCAAAGAGCTAGCACAAACCGTGTTTGATTTAGAGTTCCAAATACATGTATACCTATAGAAGAAAACAGAGTGAAACCTCAAAATAAAAACGGTTACTGAAAACGAACGGTTTTACCTAGAAGAACGAAATTTGGCGAGCCAAGTGGGATTGGTGTACTGATCATTCCCTGAAAGTATCATCAAGATTGGGTGAAAAAGTGTTTGCTGAGATTTCAGGCAACTCGTAGTTTTTTGGAAGCTTGGCAACCCCTTTCCATGAAAGTGATTCTCGCCAGTCTCTGCTTAGGGCTCCATCTACAGCACACAAACCATAGAGATAGAACTTGAAACTGCTTTACTGGGTCAAGTTTCAAAGAGCTAGCACAAACCGTGTTTGAGTTATAGTTCCAAATACATGTATCCGTATAGGAGAAAACAGAGTGAAACCTCAAAATGTAAACGGTTACTGCAAACGAACGGTTTAACCTAGAAGAACGAAATTTGGTAAGCCAAGTGAGATTGGTGTACTGATCATTTTCTGAAAGTATCATCAAGATTGGGTGAAAAAGTGTTTGCTGAGATTTCAGGAAACTCGTAGTTTTTTGGAAGCTTGGCAACCCCTTTCCATGAAAGTGATTCTCGCCAGTGTCTGCTTTTGGCTACATCAACAGCAAACAAACTATAGAGATAGAACTTGAAACTGCTTTATTGGGTCAAGTTTCAAAGAGCTAGTACAAACCGTGTTTGGTTAGAGTTCCAAATCAATGTATCCGTATAGGAGAAAACAGAGTGAAACCTCAAAATGAAAACGTTTACTGCAATCGAACGGTTTAACCTAGAAGAACGAAATATGGTGAGCCAAGTAAGACTGGTGTACTGATCATTCTCTGAAAGTATCATCAAGATTGGGTGAAAAAGTGTTTGCTGAGATTTCAGGCAACTCGTAGTTTTTTGGAAGCTTGGCAACCCCTTTCCATGAAAGGGATTCTCGCCAGTCTTTGCTTAGGGCTACATCAACAGCAAAAAAATCATAGAGATAAAACTTGAAACTGCTTTATTGGGTCAAGTTTTAAAGAGCTAGCGCAAACCGTGTTTCATTTAGAGTTCAAAATACATATATTCGTATAGGAGAAAACAGAGTGAAACCTCAAAATGAAAACGGTTACTGCAAACGAACGTTTTAACCTAGAAGAACGACATTTGGTGAGCCAAGTGGGATTGGTGTACTGATCATTCCCTGAAAGTATCATCAAGATTGGGTGAAAAAGTGTTTGCTGAGATTTCAGGCAACTCGTAGTTTTTTGGAAGCTTGGCAACCCCTTTCCATGAAAGTGATTCTCGCCAGTCTCTTCTTAGGGCTACATCAACATCAAACAAACCATAGAGATAGAACTTGAAACTGCTTTATTGGGTCAAGTTTCAAAGAGCTAGAACAAACCGTGTTTGATTTAGAGTTCCAAATACATGTATCCGTATAGGAGAAAACAGAGTGAAACCTCAAAATGAAAACGGTTACTGCAAACGAACGGTTTAACCTAGAAGAACGAAATTTGGTGAGCCAAGTGGGAATGGTGTACTGATCATTCACTGAAAGTATCATCAAGATTGGGTGAAAAAGTGTTTGCTGAGATTTCAGGCAACTCGTAGTTTTTTGGAAGCTTGGCAACCCCTTTCCATGAAATGATTCTCGCCAGTCTCTGCTTAGGGCTACATCAACAGCAAAAAAATCATACAGATAGAACTTGAAACTGCTTTATTGGGTCAAGTTTCAAAGAGCTAGCACAAACCGTGTTAGATTTAGAGTTCCAAATACATGTATTTGTATAGGAGAAAACAGAGTGAAACCTCAAAATGAAAACGGTTACTGCAAACGAACGGTTTAACCTAGAAGAACGAAATTTGGTGAGCCAAGTGGGATTGGTGTACTGATCATTCCCTGAAAGTATCATCAAGATTGGGTGAAAAAGTGTTTGCTGTGACTTCAGGCAACTCGTAGTTTTTGGAAGCTTGGCAACCCCTTTCCATGAAAGTGATT
Source organism: Ictidomys tridecemlineatus (assembly GCF_052094955.1). Taxonomy (NCBI): domain Eukaryota; kingdom Metazoa; phylum Chordata; class Mammalia; order Rodentia; family Sciuridae; genus Ictidomys; species Ictidomys tridecemlineatus. Next base: position 57,653 of record NW_027523070.1, on the reverse strand, counting down.
CTCGCCAGTCTCTGCTTAGGGCTCCATCAACAGCAAACAAACCATAGAGATAGAACTTGAAACTGCTTTATTGGGTCAAGTTTCAAAGAGCTAGCACAAACCGTGTTTGAGTTAGAGTTCCAAATACATGTATCCGTATAGGAGAAAACAGAGTGAAACCTCAAAATAAAAACGGTTACTGCAAACGAACGGTTTAACCTAGAAGAACGAAATTTGGCGAGCCAAGTGGGATTGGTGTACTGATTATTCCCTGAAAGTATCATCAAGATTGGGTGAAAAAGTGTTTGCTGATATTTCAGGCAACTCGTAGTTTTTTGGAAGCTTGGCAACCCCTTTCCATGAAAGTGATTCTCCCCAGTCTCTGCTTAGGGCTACATCAACAGCAAACAAACCATAGAGATAGAACTTAAAACTGCATTATTGGGTAAAGTTTCAAAGAGCTAGCACAAACCGTGTTTGGTTTAGAGTTCCAAATACATGTATCCGTATAGGAGAAAACAGAGTGAAACCTCAAAATGAAAACGGTTACTGCAAACGAACTGTTTAACCTAGAAGAACGAAATTTGGCGAGCCAAGTGGGATTGGTGTACTGATCATTCCCTGAAAGTATCATCAAGATTGGGAGAAAAAGTGTTTGCTGAGATTTCAGGCAACTCGTAGTTTTTTGGAAGCTTGGCAACCCCTTTCCATGAAAGTGATTCTCGCCAGTCTCTGCTTAGGGCTACATCAACAGCAAACAAACTATAGAGATAGAACTTGAAACTGCTTTATTGGGTCAAGTTTCAAAGAGCTAGCACAAACCGTGTTTGAGTAAGAGTTCCAAATATATGTATCCGTATAGGAGAAAACAGAGTGAAACCTCAAAATGAAAACGGTTACTGCAAACGAACGGTTTAACCTAGAAGAACGAAATTTGGTGAGCCAAGTGGGATTGGTGTACTGATCATTCCCTGAAAGTATCATGAAGATTGGGTGAAAAAGTGTTTGTGAGATTTCAGGCAACTCGTAGTTTTTTGGAAGCTTGGCAACCCCTTTCCATGAAAGTGATTCTCGCCAGTCTCTGCTTAGGGCTACATCAACAGCAAACAAACCATAGAGATAGAACTTGAAACTGCTTTATTGGGTCAAGTTTCAAAGAGCTAGCACAAACCGTGTTTGATTTAGAGTTCCAAATACATGTATACCTATAGGAGAAAACAGAGTGAAACCTCAAAATAAAAACGGTTACTGCAAACGAACGGTTTAACCTAGAAGAACGAAATTTGGCGAGCCAAGTGAGATTGGTGTACTGATCATTCCCTAAAAGTATCATCAAGTTTGGGTGAAAAAGTGTTTGCTGAGATTTCAGGCAACTCGTAGTTTTTGGAAGCTTGGCAACCCCTTTCCATGAAAGTGATTCTCGCCAGTCTCTGCTTAGGGCTCCATCAACAGCACACAAACCATAGAGATAGAACTTAAAACTGCATTATTGGGTAAAGTTTCAAAGAGCTAGCACAAACCGTGTTTGGTTTAGAGTTCCAAATACATGTATCCGTATAGGAGAAAACAGAGTGAAACCTCAAAATGAAAACGGTTACTGCAAACGAACTGTTTAACCTAGAAGAACGAAATTTGGCGAGCCAAGTGGGATTGGTGTACTGATCATTCCCTGAAAGTATCATCAAGATTGGGAGAAAAAGTGTTTGCTGAGATTTCAGGCAACTCGTAGTTTTTTGGAAGCTTGGCAACCCCTTTCCATGAAAGTGATTCTCGCCAGTCTCTGCTTAGGGCTACATCAACAGCAAACAAACCATAGAGATAGAACTTGAAACTGCTTTATTGGGTCAAGTTTCAAAGAGCTAGCACAAACCGTGTTTGAGTAAGAGTTCCAAATATATGTATCCGTATAGGAGAAAACAGAGTGAAACCTCAAAATGAAAACGGTTACTGCAAACGAACGGTTTAACCTAGAAGAACGAAATTTGGTGAGCCAAGTGGGATTGGTGTACTGATCATTCCCTGAAAGTATCATGAAGATTGGGTGAAAAAGTGTTTGTGAGATTTCAGGCAACTCGTAGTTTTTTGGAAGCTTGGCAACCCCTTTCCATGAAAGTGATTCTCGCCAGTCTCTGCTTAGGGCTACATCAACAGCAAACAAACCATAGAGATAGAACTTGAAACTGCTTTATTGGGTCAAGTTTCAAAGAGCTAGCACAAACCGTGTTTGATTTAGAGTTCCAAATACATGTATACCTATAGGAGAAAACAGAGTGAAACCTCAAAATAAAAACGGTTACTGCAAACGAACGGTTTAACCTAGAAGAACGAAATTTGGCGAGCCAAGTGAGATTGGTGTACTGATCATTCCCTAAAAGTATCATCAAGTTTGGGTGAAAAAGTGTTTGCTGAGATTTCAGGCAACTCGTAGTTTTTGGAAGCTTGGCAACCCCTTTCCATGAAAGTGATTCTCGCCAGTCTCTGCTTAGGGCTCCATCAGCAGCACACAAACCATAGAGTAGAACTTGAAACTGCTTTATTGGGTCAAGTTTCAAAGAGCTAGCACAAACCGTGTTTGAGTTAGAGTTCAAAATACATGTATCCGTATAGGAAAAAACAGAGTGAAACCTCAAAATGAAAACGGTTACTGCAAACGAACAGTTTAACCTAGAAGAACGAAATTTGGCGAGCCAAGTGGAATTGGTGTACTGATCCTTCCCTGGAAGTATCATCAAGATTGGGTGAAAAAGTGTTTGCTGAGACTTCAGTCAACTCCTAGTTTTTGGAAGCTTGGCAACTCCTTTCCATGAAAGTGATTTTCGCCAGTCTCGGCTTAGGGCTACATCAACAGCAAACAAACCATAGAGATAGAACTTGAAACTGCTTTATTGGGTCAAGTTTCAAAGAGCTAGCACAAACCATGTTTGATTTAGAGTTCCAAATACATGTATCCATATAGGAGAAAACAGAGTGAAACCTCAAAATGAAAAGGGTTACTGCAAACGAACAGTTTAACCTAGAAGAACAAAATTTGGCGAGCCAAGTGGGATTGGTGTACTAATCATTCCCTGAAAGTATCATCAAGATTGGGTGAAAAAGTGTTTGCTGAGATTTCAGGCAACTCGTAGTTTTTTGGAAGCTTGGCAACCCATTTCCATGAAAGTGATTCTCGCCAGTCTCTGCTTAGGGCTACATCAACAGCAAACAAACCATAGAGATAGAACTTGAAACTACTTTATTGGGTCAAGTTTCAAAGAGCTAGCACAAACCGTGTTTGGTTGAGAGTTCCAAATACATGTATCCGTAGAGGAGAAAACAGAGTGAAACCTCAAAATGAAAACGGTTACTGCAAACGAATGTTTTAACCTAGAAGAACGACATTTGGTGAGCCAAGTGGGATTGGTGTACTGATCATTCCCTGAAAGTATCATCAAGATTAGGTGAAAAAGTGTTTGTGAGATTTCAGGCAACTCGTAGTTTTTCGGAAGCTTGGCAACCCCTTTCCATGAAAGTGATTCTCGCCAGTCTCTGCTTAGGGCTACATCAACAGGAAACAAACCTTAGAGATAGAACTTGAAACTTCTTTATTGGGTCAAGTTTCAAAGAGCTAGCACAAACCGTGTTTGATTTAGAGATCCAAATACATGTTTTCCTATAGGAGAAAACAGAGTGAAACCTCAAAATGAAAACGGTTACTGCAAACGAACTTTTTAACCTAGAAGAACGACATTTGGTGAGCCAAGTGGGATTGGTGTACTGATCATTCCCTGAAAGTATCATCAAGATTGGGTGAAAAAGTGGTTGCTGAGATTTCAGGCAACTTGTAGCTTTTTGGTAGCTTTGCAACCCCTTTCCATGAAAGTGATTCTCGCCAGTCTCTGCTTAGGGCTACATCAACAGCAAACAAACCATAGAGATAGAACTTGAAACTGCTTTATTGGGTCAAATTTCAAAGAGCTAGCACAAACCGTGTTTGATTTAGAGTTCCAAATCCATGTATCCGTATAGGAGAAAACACAGTGTAACCTCAAAATGAAAACGGTTACTGAAAACGAACGGTTTAACCTAGACTAACGAAATTTGGTGAGCCAAGTGGGATTGGTGTACTGATCATTTTCTGAAAGTATCATCAAGATTGGGTGAAAAAGTGTTTGCTGAGATTTCAGGCAACTCGTAGTTTTTTGGAAGCTTGGCAACCCCTTTCCATGAAAGTGATTCTCGCCAGTCTCTGCTTAGGGCTACATCAACAGCAAACAAACCATAGAGATAGAACTTGAAACTTCTTTATTGGGTCATGTTTCAAAGAGCTAGCACAAACCGTTTTGATTTAGAGTTCCAAATACATGTATCCCTATAGGAGAAAATAGAATGAAACCTCAAAATGAAAACGGTTACTGCAAACGAATGCTTTAACCTAGAAGAACAAAATTTGGTGAGCCAAGTGGGATTGATGTACTGATCATTCCCTGAAAGTATCATCAAGATTGGGTGAAAAAGTGTTTGCTGAGATTTCAGGCAACTCGTAGTTTTTTGGAAGCTTGGCAACCCCTTTCCATGAAAGTGATTCTCGCCAGTCTCTGCTTAGGGCTACATCAACAGCAAACAAAACCATTGAGATAGAACTTGCAACTGCTTTATTGGGTCAAGTTTCAAAGAGCTAGCACAAACCGTGTTTGATTGAGAGTTCCAAATCCATGTATCCTTATAGGAGAGAACAGAGTGAAATCTCAAAATGAAAACGGTTACTGCAAACGAACAATTTAACCTAGAAGAACGAAATGTGGTGAGCCAAGTGGGATTGGTGTACTGATCATTCCCTGAAAGTATCATCAAAATTGGGTGAAAAAGTGTTTGCTGTGATTTCAGGCAACTCGTAGTTTTTTGGAAGCTTGGCAACAACTTTCCATGAAAGTGATTCTCGCCAGTCTCTGCTTTGGCCTACATCAACAGCAAACAAACCATAGAGATAGAACTTGAAACTGCTTTATTGGATCAATTTTCAAAGAGCTAGCACAAACCGTGTTTGGTTGAGAGTCCAAATACATGTATCCGTACAGGAGAGAACAGAGTGAAAACTCAAAATGAAAACGGTTACTGCAAACGAACAATTTAACCTAGAAGAACGAAATGTGGTGAACCAAGTGGGATTGGTGTAATGATCATTCCCTGAAAGTATCATCAAGATTGGGTTAAAAAGTGTTTGCTGAGATTTCAGGCAACTCGTAGTTTTTTGAAGCTTGGCAACCACTTTCCATAAAAAGGATTCTCACCAGTCTCTGCTTTGGGCTACATCAACAGCAAACAAACCATAGAGATAGAACTTGAAACTGCTTTATTGGTTCAAGTTTCAAAGAGCTAGCACAAACCGTGTTTGATTTAGAGTTCCAAATACATGTATCCGTATATAAGAAAACAGAGTGAAACCTCTAAATGAAAACGGTTACTGCAAACGAACGCTTTAACCCGGAAGAACGAAATTTGGTGAGCCAAGTGGGATTGGTGTACTGATCATTCCCTGAAAGTATCATCAAGATTGGGTGAAAAAGTGTTTGCTGAGATTTCAGGCAACTGGTAGTTTTATGGAAGCTTGGCAACCCCTTTCCATGAAAGTGATTCTCGCCAGTCTCTGCTTAGGGCTACATCAACAGCAAACAAACCATTGAGATAGAACTTGAAACTGCTTTATTGGGCCAAGTTTCAAAGTGCTAGCACAAACCGTGTTTGATTGAGAGTTCCAAATCCATGTATCCTTATAGGAGAAAACAGAGTGAAACCTCAAAATGAAAACGGTTACTGCAAACGAACAATTTAACCTAGAAGAACGAAATGTGGTGAGCCAAGTGGGATTGGTGTACTGATCATTCCCTGAAAGTATCATCAAAATTGGGTGAAAAAGTTTTTGCTGTGATTTCAGGCAACTCGTAGTTTTTTGGAAGATTGGCAACAACTTTCCATGAAAGTGATTCTCGCCAGTCTCTGCTTTGGGCTACATCAACAGCAAACAAACCATAGAGATAGAACTTAAAACTGCATTATTGGGTAAAGTTTCAAAGTGCTAGCACAAACCGTGTTTGGTTTAGAGTTCCAAATACATGTATCCGTATAGGAGAAAACATAGTGAAACCTCAAAATGAAACCGGTTACTGCCAACGAACGGTTTCACCTAGAAGAACGAAATTTGGTGAGCCAAGTGGGATTGTTGTACTGATCATTCATTGAAAGTATCATCAAGATTGGGTGAAAAAGTGTTTGCTGAGGTTTCAGGAAACTCGTAGTTTTTTGGAAGCTTGGCAACCCCTTTCTATGAAAGTGATTCTCTCCAGTCTCTCCTTTGGGCTACATCAACAGCAAACAAACCATAGAGATAGAACTTGAAACTGCTTTATTGGGTCAAGTTTCAAAGAGCTAGCACAAACCGTGTTTGATTTAGAGTTCCAAATCCATGTATCCCTATAGGAGAAAACAGAGTGAAACCTCAAAATGAAAACGGTTACTGAAAACGAACGGTTTAACCTAGACTAACGAAATTTGGTTAGCCAAGTGGGATTGGTGTACTGATCATTCCCTGAAACTATCATCAAGATTGGGTTAAAAAGTGTTTGCTGAGATTTCAGGCAACTCGTAGTTTGTTGAAGCTTGGCAACCACTTTCCATGAAAGGGATTCTCACCAGTCTCTGCTTTGGGCTACATCAACAGCAAACAAACCATAGAGATAGAACTTGAAACTGCTTTATTGGTTCAAGTTTCAAAGAGCTAGCACAAACCGTGTTTGATTTAGAGTTCCAAATACATGTATCCGTATATAAGAAAACAGAGTGTAACCTCTAAATGAAAACGGTTACTGCAAACGAACGCTTTAACCTGGAAGAACGAAATTTGGTGAGTCAACTGGGATTGGTGTACTGATCATTCCCTGAAAGTATCATCAAGATTGGGTGAAAAAGTGTTTGCTGAGATTTCAGGCAACTGGTAGTTTTATGGAAGCTTGTCAACCCCTTTCCATGAAAGTGATTCTCGCCAGTCTCTGCTTAGGGCTACGTCAACAGCAAACAAACCATAGAGATAGAACATAAAACTGCGTTATTGGTTCAAGTTTCAAAGAGCTAGCACAAACCGTGTTTGGTTGAGAGTTCCAAATCCATGTATCCCTATAGGAGAAAACACAGTGAAACCTCAAATTGAAAACGGTTACTGCAAACGAACGGTTTAACGTAGAAGAATGAAATTTAATGAGCAAAGTGAGATTGGTGTACTGATCATTCCCTGAAAGTATCATCAAGATTGGGTGAAAAAGTGTTTGCTGAGATTTCAGGCAACTCGTAGTTTTTTGGAAGCTTGGCAACCCCTTTCCATGAAAGTGATTCTCGCCAGTCTCGGCTTAGGGCTACATCAACAGTAAACAAACCAAAGAGATAGAACATGAAACTGGTTTATTGGGTCAAGTTTCAAAGAGCTAGCACAAACCGTGTTTGATTTAGAGTTCCAAATACATGTGTCCGTATAGGAGAAAACAGAGTGAAACCTCAAAATGAAAACGGTTACTGCAAACGACCGGTTTAACATAGAAGAACGAAATTTGGTGAGCCAAGTAGGATTGGTGTACTGATCATTCCCTGAAAGTATCATCACGATTGGGTGAAAAAGTGTTTGCTGAGATTTCAGGCAACTCGTAGTTTTTTGGAAGCTTGGCAACCCCTTTCCATGAAAGTGATCTCGCCAGTCTCTCCTTAGGACAACATCAACAGCAAACAAACCATAGAGATAGAACTTGAAATTGCTTTATTGGGTCAATTTCAAAGAGCTAGCACAAACCATGTTTGATTTAGAGTTCCAAATACATGTATCCGTATAGGAGAAAACAGACTGAAACCTCAAAAAGAAAACGGTTACTGCAAACGAACGGTTTAAACTAGAAGAATGAAATTTGGTGAGCCACGTGGGATTTGTGTACTGATCATTCCGTTAAAGTATCATCAAGATTGGGTGAAAAAGTGTTTGTTGAGATTTCAGGCAACTCGTAGTTTTTTGGAAGCTTGGCAACCCCTTTTCCATGAAAGTGATACTCGCCAGTCTCTGCTTAGGGCTACATCAACAGCAAACAAACCATAGAGATAGAACTTGAAACTCCTTTATTGGGTCAAGTTTCAAAGAGCTAGTTCAAACCGTGTTTAATTTAGAGTTTCAAATACATGTGTTCGTATAGAAGAAAACAGAGTGAAACCTCAAAATGAAAACGGTTACTGCAAACGAACGGTTTAACCTAGAAGAACGAAATTTGGTGAGCCAAGTGGGATTGGTGTTCTGATCATTCCCTGAAAGTATCATCAAGATTGGGTGAAAAAGTGTTTGCTGAGATTTCAGGCAACTCGTAGTTTTTTGGAAGCTTGGCAACCCCTTTCCATGAAAGTAATTCTCGCCAGTCTCTGCTTAGGGCTACATCAACAGCAAACAAACCATAGAGATAGAACTTGAAACTGCTTTATTGGGTTAAGTTTCAAAGAGCTAGCACAAACCGTGTTTGATTTAGAGTTCCAAATACATGTATCCGAATATAAGAAAACAGAGTGTAACCTCAAAATGAAAACGGTTACTGCAAACGAACGGTTTAACCTAGAAGAACGAAATGTGGTGAGCCACGTGGGATGGGTGTACTGATCATTCCCTGAAAGTATCATCAAGATTGGGTGAAAAAGTGTTTGCTGAGATTTCAGGCAACTCGTAGTTTTTAGGAAGCTTGGCAACCCGTTTCCATGAAAGTGATTCTCGCCAGTCTCTGCTTAGGGCTACATCAACAGCAAACAAACCATAGAGATAGAACTTGAAACTGCTTTATTGGGTCAAGTTTCAAAGAGCTAGCACAAACCGTGTTTGATTTAGAGTTCCAAATACATGTATCCGTATAGGAGAAAACAGAGTGAAACCTCAAAATGAAAACGGTTTCTGCAAACGAACGGTTTAACCTAGAAGAACGAAATTTTGTGAGCCAAGTGGGATTGGTGTACTGATCATTCCCTGAAAGTATCATCAAGATTGGGTGAAAAAGTGTTTGCTGAGATTGTAGGCAACTCGTAGTTTTTTGGAAGCTTGGCAACGCCTTTCCATAAAAGTGATTCTCGCCAGTCTCTGCTTAGGGCTACATCAACAGCAAACAAACCATAGAGATAGAACTTTAACCTGCTTTATTGTGTCAAGTTTCAAAGAGCTAGCACAAACCGTGTTTGATATAGAGTTCCAAATACATGTATCCGTATATAAGAAAACAGAGTGTAACCTCAAAATCAAAACGGTTACTGCAAACGAAGGGTTTAACCTAGAAGTACGAAATTTGGAGCGCCAAGTGTGATTGTTGTACTGATCATTCCCTGAAAGTATCATCAAGATTGGGTGAAAAAGTGTTTGCTGAGATTTCAGGCAACTCGCAGTTTTTTGGAAGCTTGGCAACCCCTTTCCATGAAAGTGTTTCTCGCCTGTCTCTGCTTCGGGCTACATCAACAGCAAACAAAACATAGAGACAGACTTGAAACTGCTTTATTGGGTCAAGTTTCAAAGAGCTAGCAAAAACCGTGTTTGATTTAGAGTTCCGAATACATGTATCCGTATAGGAGAAAACAGAGTGAAACCTCAAAGTAAAAACGGTTACTGCAAACGAACGGTTTAACCTAGAAAAACGAAATTTGGTGAGCCAAGTGGGAGTGGTGTACTGATCATTCCCTGAAAGTATCATCAAGATTGGGTGAAAGAGTGTTTGCTGAGATTTCAGGCAACTCGTAGTTTTTTGGAAGCTTGGCAACCCCTTTCCATGAAAGTGATTCTCGCCAGTCTCTGCTTAGGGCTACGTCAACAGCAAACAAACCATAGAGATAGAACATAAAACTGCGTTATTGGTTCAAGTTTCAAAGAGCTAGCACAAACCGTGTTTGGTTGAGAGTTCCAAATCCATGTATCCCTATAGGAGAAAACAGAGTGAAACCTCAAAATGAAAACGGTTACTGCAAACGAACGGTTAAACGTAGAAGAATGAAATTTAATGAGCCAAGTGGGATAGTTGTACTGACCATTCCCTGACAGTATCATCAAGATTGGGTGAAAAAGTGTTTGCTGAGATTTCAGGCAACTCGTAGTTTTTTGGAAGCTTGGCAACCCCTTTCAATGAAAGTGATTCTCGCCAGTCTCTGCTTAGGGCTACATCAACAGCAAACAAACCATAGAGGTAGAACATGAAACTGCTTTATTGGGTCAAGTTTCAAAGAGATAGCACAATCCGTGTTTGATTTAGAGTTCCAAATCCATGTATCCGTATAGGAGAAAACAGAGTGAAACTTCAAAATGAAAACGGTTACTGCAAACGAACGGTTTAACGTAGGAGAACGAAATTTGGCGAGCCAAGTGGGATTGGTGTACTGATCATTCCCTGAAAGTATCATCAAGATTGGGTGAAAAAGTGTTTGCTGAGATTTCAGGCAACTCGTAGTTTTTTGGAAGCTTGGCAACCCCTTTCCATGAAAGTGATTCTCGCAAGTCTCTGCTTAGGACTACATCAACAGCAAACAAACCATACAGTAGAACTTGAAAGTGCTTTTTTGGGTCAAGTTTCATGGAGCAAGCACAAACCGTGTTTGATTTAGAGGTCCAAATACATGTATCCGTATAGGAGAAAACAGAGTGAAACCTCAAAATGAAAACGGTTACTGCAAACGAACGGTTTAACCTAGAAGAACGAAATTTGGTGAGCCAATTGGGATTGGTGTACTCATCATTCCCTGAAAGTATCATCAAGATTGGGTGAAAGAGTGTTTGCTGAGATTTCAGGCAACTCGTAATTTTTTGGAAGCTTGGCAACCCCTTTCCATGAAAGTGATTCTCGCCAGTCTCTGCTTAGGGCTACATCAACAGAAAACAAACCATAGAGATAGAACTTGAAACTGCTTTATTGGGTCAAGTTTCAAAGAGCTAGCACAAACCGTGTTTGATTCAGAGTTCCAAATACATGTATCCGTATAGGAGAAAACAGAGTGAAACCTCAAAATGAAAACGGTTAATGCAAACGAATGGTTTAACCTAGAAGAACGAAATTTGGTGAGCCAAGTGAGATTGGTGTACTGATCATTCCCTGAAAGTATCATCAAGATTGGGTGAAAAAGTATTTGCTGAGATTTCAGGAAACTCGTAGTTTTTTGGAAGCTTGGCAACCCCTTTCCATGAAATTGATTCTCACCAGTCTCTGCTTAGGGCTACATAAACAGCAAAGAAACCATAGAGTAGAACTTGAAACTGCTTTTTTGGGTCAAGTTTCAAAGAGCTAGAACAAACTGTGTTTTATTTAGAGTTCCAAATCCATGTATCCATATAGGAGAAAACAGAGTGAAACCTCAAAATGAAAACGGTTACTGCAAACGAACGGTTTAACCTAGAAGAACGAAATTTGGTGAGCCAAGTGGGATTGGTGTACTGATCATTCCGTAAAAGTATCATCAAGATTGGGTGAAACAGTGTTTGCTGAGATTTCAGGCAACTCGTAGTTTTTTGGAAGCTTGGCAACCCCTTTCCATAAAAGTGATTCTCGCCAGTCTCGGCTTAGGGCTACATCAACAGTAAACAAACCATAGAGATAGAACATGAAACTGGTTTATTGGGTCATGTTTCAAAGAGCTAGCACAAACCGTATTTGATTTAGAGTTCCAAATACATGTGTCCGTATAGGAGAAAACAGAGTGAAACCTCAAAATGAAAACGGTTACTGCAAACGACCGGTTTAACATAGAAGAACGAAATTTGGTGAGCCAAGTAGGATTGGTGTACTGATCATTCCCTGAAAGTATCATCACGATTGGGTGAAAAAGTGTTTGCTGAGATTTCAGGCAACTCGTAGTTTTTTGGAAGCTTGGCAACCCCTTTCCATGAAAGTGATCTCGCCAGTCTCTGCTTAGGACAACATCAACAGCAAACAAACCATAGAGATAGAACTTGAATTTGCTTTATTGGGTCAAGTTTCAAAGAGCTAGCACAAACCGTGTATGATTTAGAGTTCCAAATACATGTATCCGTATAGGAGAAAACAGACTGAAACCTCAAAAAGAAAACGGTTACTGCAAACGAACGGTTTAAACTAGAAGAATGAAATTTGGTGAGCCACGTGGGATTTGTGTACTGATCATTCCGTTAAAGTATCATCAAGATTGGGTGAAAAAGTGTTTGTTGAGATTTCAGGCAACTCGTAGTTTTTTGGAAGCTTGGCAACCCCTTTTCCATGAAAGTGATACTCGCCAGTCTCTGCTTAGGGCTACATCAACAGCAAACAAACCATAGAGATAGAACTTGAAACTGCTTTATTGGGTCAAGTTTCAAAGAGCTAGCTCAAACCGTGTTTAATTTTGAGTTCCAAATACATGTGTTCGTATAGAAGAAAACAGAGTGAAACCTCAAAATGAAAACGGTTACTGCAAACGAACGGTTTAACCTAGAAGAACGAAATTTGGTGAGCAAAGTGGGATTGGTGTTCTGATCATTCCCTGAAAGTATCATCAAGATTGGGTGAAAAAGTGTTTGCTGAGATTTCAGGAAACTCGTAGTTTTTTGGAAGCTTGGCAACCCCTTTCCATGAAAGTAATTCTCGCCAGTCTCTGCTTAGGGCTACATCAACAGCAAAAAAACCATAGAGATAGAACTTGAAACTGCTTTATTGGGTTAAGTTTCAAAGAGCTAGCACCAACCGTGTTTGATTTAGAGTTCCAAATACATGTATCCGAATATAAGAAAACAGAGTGTTACCTCAAAATGAAAACGGTTACTGCAAACGAACGGTTTAACCTAGAAGAACGAAATGTGGTGAGCCACGTGGGATGGGTATACTGATCATTCCCTGAAAGTATCATCAAGATTGGGTGAAAAAGTGTTTGCTGAGATTTCAGGCAACTCGTAGTTTTTAGGAAACTTGGCAACCCGTTTCCATGAAAGTGATTCTCGCCAGTCTCTGCTTAGGGCTACATCAACAGCAAACAAACCATAGAGATAGAACTTGAAATTGCTTTATTGGGTCAAGTTTCAAAGAGCTAGCACAAACCGTGTTTGATTTAGAGTTCCAAATACATGTATCCGTATAGGAGGAAACAGAGTGAAACCTCAAAATGAAAACGGTTACTGCAAACGAACGGTTTAACCTAGAAGAACGAAATTTGGTGAGCCAAGTGGGATTGGTGTACTGATCATTCCCTGAAAGTATCATCAAGATTTGGTGAAAAAGTGTTTGCTGAGAATTCTGGCAACTCGTAGTTTTTTGAAGCTTGGCAACCCCTTTCCATGAAAGTGATTCTCGCCAGTCTCTGCTTAGGGGTACATCAATAGCAAACAAACCATAGAGATAAAACTTGAAACTGCTTTATTGGGTCAAGTTTCAAAGAGCTAGCACAAACCGTGTTTGATTTAGAGTTCCAAATACATGTATCCGTATAGGAGGAAACAGAGTGAAACCTCAAAATGAAAACGGTTAAGGCAATCGAACGGTTTAACCTAGAAGAACGAAATTTGGTGAGCCAAGTGGGATTGGTGTACTGATCATTCCCTGAAAGTATCATCAAGATTGGGTGAAAAAGTGTTTGCTTAGATTTCAGGCAAGCAGTAGATTTTTGGAAGCTTGGCAACCCCTTTCCATGAAAGTGATTCTCGCCAGTCTCTGCTTAGGGCTACATTAACAGCAAGCAAACCATAAAGATAGAATTTGAAACTGCTTAATTGGGTCAAGTTTCAAAGAGCTAGCACAAACCGTCTTTGATTTAGAGTTCCAAATACTTGTATCCGTATATAAGAAAACAGAGTGTAACCTCAAAATGAAAATGGTTACTGCAAACGAACGGTTTAACCTAGAAGAACGAAATTTGGTGAGCCAACTGGGCTCGGTGTACTGATCATTCCCTGAAAGTATCATCAAGATTGGGTGAAATAGTGTTTGCTGAGATTTCAGGCAACTTCTAGTTTTTTGGAAGCTTGGCAACCCCTTTCCATGAAAGTGGTTCTCGCCAGTCTCTGCTTAGGGCTACATCAACAGCAAACAAAACATAGAGACAGAACTTGAAACTGCTTTATTGGGTCAAGTTTCAAAGAGCTAGCACAAACCGTGTTTGATATAGAGTTCCAAATACATGTATCTGTATAGGAGAAAACAGAGTGAAACCTCAAAATGAAAACGGTTACTGCAAAAGAACGGTTTAACCTAGAGGAACGAAATTTGGTGTGCCAAGTGGGATTGGTGTACTGATGATTCCCTGAAAGTATCATCAAGATTGGGTGAAAAAGTTTTTGCTGAGATTTCAGGCAACTCGTAGTTTTTTGGAAGCTTGGCAACCCCTTTCCATGAAAGTGGTTCTCGCCAGTCTCTGCTTAGGGCTACATCAACAGCAAACAAAACATAGAGACAGAACTTGAAACTGCTTTATTGGGTCAAGTTTCAAAGAGCTAGCACAAACCGTGTTTGATATAGAGTTCCAAATACATGTATCTGTATAGGAGAAAACAGAGTGAAACCTCAAAATGAAAACGGTTACTGCAAACGAACGGTTTAACCTAGAGGAACGAAATTTGGTGTGCCAAGTGGGATTGGTGTACTGATCATTCCCTGAAAGTATCATCAAGATTGGGTGAAAAAGTTTTTGCTGAGATTTCAGGCAACTCGTAGTTTTTTGGAAGCTTGGCAACCCCTTTCCATGAAAGTGATTCTCGCCAGTCTGTGCTTAGGGTACATCAACAGCAAACAAACCATAGAGATAGAACTTGAAACTGCTTTATTGGGTCAAGTTTCAAAGAGCTAGCACAAACCGTGTTTGATTTAGAGTTCCAAATACATATATCCGTATAGGAGAAAACAGAGTGAAACCTCAAAATGAAAACGGTTACTGCAAACGAACGGTTTAACCTAGAAAAACGAAATTTGGTGAGCCAAGCGAGATTGGTGTACTGATCATTCCCTGAAAGTATCATCAAGATTGGGTAAAAAAGTGTTTGCTGAGATTTTAGGCAACTCGTAGTTTTTTGGAAGCATGGCAACCCCTTTCCATAAACGTTATTCTCGCCAGTCTCTACTTAGGTCTAAATCAATAGCAAACAAACCATAGAGACAGAACTTGAAACTGCTTTATTGGGTCAAGTTTCAAAGAGCTAGCACAAACCGTGTTTGATTTAGAGTTCCAAATACATGTATCCGTATAGGAGAAAACAGAGTGAAACCTCAAAATGAAAATGGTTAATGCAAACGAACAGTGTAACCTAGAAGAACGAAATTTGGAGAGCCAAGTTGGATTCGTGTACTGATCATTCCCTGAAAGTATCATCAAGATTGGGTGAAAAAGCGTTTGCTGAGATTTCAGGAACTCATAGTTTTATGGAAGCTTGGCAACCCCTTTCCATGAAAGTGATTCTCGCCAATCTCTGCTTAGGGCTACATCAACAGCAAAGAATCTATAGAGACAGAACTTGAAACTGCTTTATTGGGTCAAGATTCAAAGAGCTAGCACAAACCGTGTTTGATTTAGAGTTCCAAATACAT
This sequence comes from Ictidomys tridecemlineatus, assembly GCF_052094955.1. Taxonomy (NCBI): domain Eukaryota; kingdom Metazoa; phylum Chordata; class Mammalia; order Rodentia; family Sciuridae; genus Ictidomys; species Ictidomys tridecemlineatus. Next base: position 42,141 of record NW_027523070.1, on the reverse strand, counting down.
GTATCCATATAGGAGAAAACAGAGTGAAACCTCAAAATGAAAACGGTTACTGCAAACGAACGGTTTAACCTAGAAGAACGAAATTTGGTGAGCCAAGTGGGATTGGTGTACTGATCATTCCCTGAAAGTATCATCAATATTGGGTGAAAAAGTGTTTGCTGAGATTTCAGGCAACTCGTTGTTTTTTGGAAGCTTGGCAACCCCTTTCTATGAAAGTGATTCTCGCCAGTCTTTGCTTAGGGCTACATCAACAGCAAAAAAACCATAAAGATAGAACTTGAAACTGCTTTATTGGGTTAAGTTTCAAAGAGCTAGCACAAACCGTGTTTTATTTAGAGTTCCAAATACATGTATCCCTATAGGAGAAAACAGAGTTAAACCTCAAAATGAAAACGGTTACTGCAAACGAACTGTTTAACCTAGAAGAACGAAATTTGGTGAGTCAAGTTGGATTGGTGCACTGATTATTCCCTGAAAGTATCATAAAAATTGGGTGAAAAAGTGTTTGCTGAGATTTCAGGGAACTCGTAGTTTTTTGGCAGCTTGGCAAACCCTTTTCATGAAAGTGATTCTCGCCAGTCTCTGCTTAGGGCTACATCAACAGCAAACAAACCATAGAGATAAAACTTGAATCTGCTTTATTGGGTCAAGTTTCAAAGAGCTAGCAAAAACCGTGTTTGATTTAGAGTTCCAAATCCATGTATCCGTATAGGAGAAAACAGAGTGAAACCTCAAAATGAAAACGGTTACTGCAAACGAACGGTTTAACCTAGAAGAACTAAATTTGGTGAGCCAAGTGGAATTGGTGCACTGATAATTCCCTGAAAGTATCATCAAGATTGGGTGAAAAAGTTTTTGCTGAGATTTCAGGCAACTCGTAGTTTTTTGGAAGCTTGGCAACCCCTTTCCATGAAAGTGATTCTCGCCAGTCTGTGCTTAGGGTACATCAACAGCAAACAAACCATAGAGATAGAACTTGAAACTGCTTTATTGGGTCAAGTTTCAAAGAGCTAGCACAAACCGTGTTTGATTTAGAGTTCCAAATACATATATCCGTATAGGAGAAAACAGAGTGAAACCTCAAAATGAAAACGGTTACTGCAAATGAACGGTTTATCCTAGAAGAACGAAATTTGGTGATCCAAGTGGGATTGGTGCACTGATAATTCCCTGAATGTATCATCAAGATTGGGTGAAAAAGTGTTTGCTGAGATTTCAGGCAACTCGTAGTTTTTTGGAAGCTTGGCAACCCCTTTCCATGAAAGTGATTCTCGCCAGTCTCTGCTTAGGGTACATCAACAGCAAACAAACCATAGAGATAGAACTTGAAACTGCTTTATTGGGTCAAGTTTCAAAGAGCTAGCACAAACCGTGTTTGATTTAGAGTTCCAAATACATATATCCGTATAGGAGAAAACAGAGTGAAACCTCAAAATGAAAACGGTTACTGCAAATGAACGGTTTATCCTAGAAGAACGAAATTTGGTGATCCAAGTGGGATTGGTGCACTGATAATTCCCTGAATGTATCATCAAGATTGGGTGAAAAAGTGTTTGCTGAGATTTCAGGCAACTCGTAGTTTTTTGGAAGCTTGGCAACCCCTTTCCATGAAAGTGATTCTCGCCAGTCTCTGCTTAGGGCTACATCAACAGCAAATAAACCATAGAGACAGAACTTGAAACTGCTTTATTGGGTCAAGTTTCAAAGAGCTAGCACAAACCGTGTTTGATTTAGAGTTCCAAATACATGTATCCGTATAGGAGAAAACAGAGTGAAACCTCAAAATGAAAACGGTTACTGCAAACGAACGGTTTAACCTAGAAGAACGAAATTTGGAGAGCCAAGTGTGATTGGTGTACTGATCATTCCCTAAAAGTATCATCAAGATTGGGTGAAAAAGTGTTTGCTGAGATTTAAGGCAACTCGTATTTTTTTTGAATTTTGCAAACCCTTTCCATGAAAGTGATTCTCGCCAGTCTCGGCTTAGGGCAATATCAACAGCAAACAAACCACAGAGATAGAACTTGAAACTGTTTTATTGGGTCAAGTTTCAAAGACCTAGCACAAACCGTGTTTGATTAAGAGTTCCAAATACATGTATCCATATAGGAGAAATCAGAGTGAAACCTCAAAATGAAAACGGTTACTGCAAACGAACGGTTTAACCTAGAAAAACGAAATTTGGTGAGCCAAGCGAGATTGGTGTACTGATCATTCCCTGAAAGTATCATCAAGATTGGGTAAAAAAGTGTTTGCTGAGATTTTAGGCAACTCGTAGTTTTTTGGAAGCATGGCAACCCCTTTCCATAAACGTTATTCTCGCCAGTCTCTACTTAGGTCTAAATCAATAGCAAACAAACCATAGAGACAGAACTTGAAACTGCTTTATTGGGTCAAGTTTCAAAGAGCTAGCACAAACCGTGTTTGATTTAGAGTTCAAAATACATGTATCCGTATAGGAGAAAACAGAGTGAAACCTCAAAATGAAAATGGTTAATGCAAACGAACAGTGTAACCTAGAAGAACGAAATTTGGAGAGCCAAGTTGGATTCGTGTACTGATCATTCCCTGAAAGTATCATCAAGATTGGGTGAAAAAGCGTTTGCTGAGATTTCAGGAACTCATAGTTTTATGGAAGCTTGGCAACCCATTTCCATGAAAGTGATTCTCGCCAATCTCTGCTTAGGGCTACATCAACAGCAAAGAATCTATAGAGACAGAACTTGAAACTGCTTTATTGGGTCAAGATTCAAAGAGCTAGCACAAACCGTGTTTGATTTAGAGTTCCAAATACATGTATCCATATAGGAGAAAACAGAGTGAAACCTCAAAATGAAAACGGTTACTGCAAACGAACGGTTTAACCTAGAAGAACGAAATTTGGTGAGCCAAGTGGGATTGGTGTACTGATCATTCCCTGAAAGTATCATCAATATTGGGTGAAAAAGTGTTTGCTGAGATTTCAGGCAACTCGTTGTTTTTTGGAAGCTTGGCAACCCCTTTCTATGAAAGTGATTCTCGCCAGTCTTTGCTTAGGGCTACATCAACAGCAAAAAAACCATAAAGATAGAACTTGAAACTGCTTTATTGGGTTAAGTTTCAAAGAGCTAGCACAAACCGTGTTTTATTTAGAGTTCCAAATACATGTATCCCTATAGGAGAAAACAGAGTTAAACCTCAAAATGAAAACGGTTACTGCAAACGAACTGTTTAACCTAGAAGAACGAAATTTGGTGAGTCAAGTTGGATTGGTGCACTGATTATTCCCTGAAAGTATCATAAAAATTGGGTGAAAAAGTGTTTGCTGAGATTTCAGGGAACTCGTAGTTTTTTGGCAGCTTGGCAAACCCTTTTCATGAAAGTGATTCTCGCCAGTCTCTGCTTAGGGCTACATCAACAGCAAACAAACCATAGAGATAAAACTTGAATCTGCTTTATTGGGTCAAGTTTCAAAGAGCTAGCAAAAACCGTGTTTGATTTAGAGTTCCAAATCCATGTATCCGTATAGGAGAAAACAGAGTGAAACCTCAAAATGAAAACGGTTACTGCAAACGAACGGTTTAACCTAGAAGAACTAAATTTGGTGAGCCAAGTGGAATTGGTGCACTGATAATTCCCTGAAAGTATCATCAAGATTGGGTGAAAAAGTGTTTGCTGAGATTTCAGGCAACTCGTAGTTTTTTGGAAGGTTGGCAACCCCTTTGATGAAAGTGATTTTCGCCAGTCTCTGCTTAGGGCTACATCAACAGCAAACAAACCATAGAGATAGAATTTGAAACTGCTTTATTGGGTCAAGTTTCAAAGAGCTAGCACAAACCATGTTTGATTTAGAGTTCCAAATACATGTATCCATATAGGAGAAAACAGAGTGAAACCTCAAAATGAAAACGGTTACTGCAAACGAACGGTTTAACCTAGAAGAACGAAATTTGGTGAGCCATGCGTAATTTGTGTACTGATCATTCCCTGAAAGTATCATCAAGATTGGGTGAAAAAGTTTTTGCTGAGATTTCAGGAAACTCGAAGTTTTCTGGAAGCTTGGCAACCCCTTTCCATAAAAGTGATTCTCGCCAGTCTCTGCTTAGGGCTACATCAATAGCAAACAAACCATAGAGATAGAACTTGAAACTATTTATTGGGTCAATATGAAAGAACTAGCACAAACCATGTTTGATTTAGAGTTCCAAATACATGTATCCGTATAGGAGAAAACAGAGTGAAAAGTCAAAATGAAAACGGTTACTGCAAACAAATGGTTTAACCTAGAAGAACGAAATTTGGTGAGCCAAGTGGGATTAGTGTACTGATCATTCCCTGAAAGTATCATCAAGATTGGGTGAAAAAGTGTTTGCTGAGATTTCAAGCAACTCGTAGTTTTTTGTAAGCTTGGCAACCCCTTTCCATGAAAGTGATTCTCGCCAGTCTCTGCTAAGGGCTACATCAACAGCAAAAAAACCATAGAGATAGAACTTGAAACTGCTTTATTGGGTCACGTTTCAAAGAGCTAGCACAAACCGTGTTTGATATAGAGTTCCAAATACATGTATCCATATAGGAGAAAACAGAGTGAAACCTCAAAATGAAAACGGTTACTGCAAACGAACGGTTTAACCTAGAAGAACGAAATTTGGTGAGCCAAGTGGGATTGGTGTACTGATCATTCCCTGAAAGTATCATCAATATTGGGTGAAAAAGTGTTTGCTGAGATTTCAGGCAACTCGTAGTTTTTTGGAAGCTTGGCAACCCCTTTCTATGAAAGTGATTCTCGCCAGTCTTTGTTTAGGGCAACATCAAAAGCAAAAAAACCATAGAGATAGAACTTGAAACTGCTTTATTGGGTCAAGTTTCAAAGAGCTAGCACAAACCGTGTTTGATTTAGAGTTCCAAATACATGTATCCATATAGGAGAAAACAGAGTGAAACCTCAAAATGAAAACGGTTACTGCAAACGAACGGTTTAACCTAGAAGAACGAAATTGGTGAGCCAAGCGGAATTGGTGTACTGATCATTCCCTGAAAGTATCATCAAGATTGGGTTGAAAAGGGTTTGCTGAGATTTCAGGCAACTCGTAGTTTTTTGGAAGCTTGGCAACCCCTTTCCATAAAAGTGATTCTCGCCAGTATCTGCTTAGGGCTACATCAACAGCAAACAAACCATAGAGACAGAACTTCAAAGTGCTTTATTGGGTCAAGTTTCAAAGAGCTAGCACAAACCGTGTTTGATTTAGAGTTCCAAATACATGTATCCGTGTAGGAAAAAACAGAGTGAAACCTCAATATGAAAACGGTTACTGCAAACCAACGGTTTAACCTAGAAGAAACGAAATTTGGAGAGCCAAGTCGGATTCGTGTACTGATCATTCCCTGAAAGTATCATCAAGATTGGGTGAAAAAGTGTTTGCTGAGATTTCAAGCAACTCGTAGTTTTTTGTAAGCTTGGCAACCCCTTTCCATGAAAGTGATTCTCGCCAGTCTCTGCTAAGGGCTACATCAACAGCAAAAAAACCATAGAGATAGAACTTGAAACTGCTTTATTGGGTCACGTTTCAAAAGAGCTAGCACAAACCGTGTTTGATATAGAGTTCCAAATACATGTATCCATATAGGAGAAAACAGAGTGAAACCTCAAAATGAAAACGGTTACTGCAAACGAACGGTTTAACCTAGAAGAACGAAATTTGGTGAGCCAAGTGGGATTGGTGTACTGATCATTCCCTGAAAGTATCATCAATATTGGGTGAAAAAGTGTTTGCTGAGATTTCAGGCAACTCGTAGTTTTTTGGAAGCTTGGCAACCCCTTTCTATGAAAGTGATTCTCGCCAGTCTTTGTTTAGGGCAACATCAAAAGCAAAAAAACCATAGAGATAGAACTTGAAACTGCTTTATTGGGTCAAGTTTCAAAGAGCTAGCACAAACCGTGTTTGATTTAGAGTTCCAAATACATGTATCCATATAGGAGAAAACAGAGTGAAACCTCAAAATGAAAACGGTTACTGCAAACGAACGGTTTAACCTAGAAGAACGAAATTGGTGAGCCAAGCGGAATTGGTGTACTGATCATTCCCTGAAAGTATCATCAAGATTGGGTTGAAAAGGGTTTGCTGAGATTCAGGCAACTCGTAGTTTTTGGAAGCTTGGCAACCCCTTTCCATAAAAGTGATTCTCGCCAGTATCTGCTTAGGGCTACATCAACAGCAAACAAACCATAGAGACAGAACTTCAAAGTGCTTTATTGGGTCAAGTTTCAAAGAGCTTGCACAAACCGTGTTTGATTTAGAGTTCCAAATACATGTATCCGTGTAGGAAAAAACAGAGTGAAACCTCAATATGAAAACGGTTACTGCAAACCAACGGTTTAACCTAGAAGAACGAAATTTGGAGAGCCAAGTCGGATTCGTGTACTGATCATTCCCTGAAAGTATCATCAAGATTGGGTGAAAAAGTGTTTTCTGAGATTTCAGGCAACTCGTAGTTTTATGGAAGCTTGGCAACCCCTTTCCATGAAAGTGATTCTCGCCAATCTCTGCTTAGGGCTACATCAACAGCAAACAAACCATAGAGATAGAACTTGAAACTGCTTTATTGGGTCAAAGTTTGAAAGAACTAGCACAAACCGTGTTTGATTTAGAGTTCCAAATACATGTATCCGTATAGGAGAAAACAGAGTGAAACCTAAAGATGAAAACGGTTACTGCAAACGAACGGTTTAACCTAGAAGAACGAAATTTGGTGAGCCAAGTGGGATTGGTGTACTGATCATTCCCTGAAAGTATCATCAATATTGGGTGAAAAAGTGTTTGCTGAGATTTCAGGCAACTCGTAGTTTTTTGGAAGCTTGGCAACCCCTTTCTATGAAAGTGATTCTCGCCAGTCTTTGCTTAGGGCAACATCAAAAGCAAAAAAACCATAGAGATAGACCTTGAAACTGCTTTATTGGGTCAAGTTTCAAAGAGCTAGCACAAACCGTGTTTGATTTAGAGTTCCAAATACATGTATCCCTATAGGAGAAAACAGAGTTAAACCTCAAAATGAAAACGGTTACTGCAAACGAACTGTTTAACCTAGAAGAACGAAATTTGGTGAGTCAAGTTGGATTGGTGCACTGATTATTCCCTGAAAGTATCATCAAGATTGGGTGAAAAAGTGTTTGCTGAGATTTCAGGGAACTCGTAGTTTTTTGGAAGCTTGGCAACCCCTTTCTATGAAAGTGATTCTCGCCAGTCTATGCTTAGGGCTACATCAACAGGAAACAAACCATAGAGATAGAACTTGAAACTGCTTTATTGGGTCAAGTTTCAAAGAGCTAGCACAAACCGTGTTTGATTTAGAGTTCCAAATACATGTATCCGTATAGGAGAAAACAGAGTGAAACCTCAAAATGAAAACGGTTACTGCAAATGAACGGTTTAACCTAGAAGAACGAAATTTGGTGAGCCAAGTGGGATTGGTGTACTGATCATTCCCTGAATGTATCATCAACATTATTTGAAAAAGTGCTTGCTGAGATTTCAGGAAACTCGTAGTTATTTGGAAGGTTGGCAACCCCTTTCCATGAAAGTGATTCTCGCCAGTCTCTGCTTAGGGCTACATCAACAGCAAACAAACCATAAAGATAGAACTTGAAACTGCTTTATTGGGTCAAGTTTGAAAGAAATAGCACAAACCGTGTTTGATTTAGAGTTCCAAATACATGTATCCCTATAGGAGAAAACAGAGTGAAACCTCAATTTGAAAACGGTTACTGCAAACGAACGGTTTAACCTAGAAGAACGAAATTTGTGAGCCAAGTGGGACTGGTGTACTGATCATTCCCTGAAAGTATCATCAAGATTGGGTGAAAAAGTGTTTGTGAGATTTCAGGCAACTCGTAGTTTTTTGGAAGCTTGGCAACCCCTTTCCATGAAAGTGATTCTCGCCAGTCTCTGCTTAGCGCTACATCAAAAGCAGACAAAGCCTAGAGAGAGAACTTGAAACTGCTTTATTGGGTCAAGTTTCAAAGAGCTAGCACAAACCGTGTTTGATTTAAAGTTCCAAATACATGTATCCGTATATAAGAAAACAGAGTGTAACCTCAAAATGAAAACGGTTACTGCAAACGAACGGTTTAACCTAGAAGAACGAAATTTGGTGAGCCAAGTTAGATTGGTGTATTGATCATTCCCTGAAAGTATCATCAACATTAGGTGAAAAAGTGTTTGCTGAGATTTCAGGAAATTCGTACTTTCTTGGAAGGTTTCCAACCCATTAATATGAAAGTGATTCTCGCCAGTCTCTGCTTAGGGCTACATTAACAGCAAACAAACCATAGAGATAGAACTTGAAACTTCTTTATTGGGTCAAGTTTCAAAGAGCTAGCACAAACCGTGTTTGATTTAGAGTTCCAAATACAGGTATCCGTATAGGAGAAAACAGAGTGAAACCTCAAAATGAAAACGGTTACTGCAAACGAACGGTTTAACCTAGAAGAACGAAATTTGGTGAGCCCAGTGGGATTGGTGTACTGATCATTCCCTGAAGGTATCATGAAGATTGGGTGAAAAAGTGTTTGCTGAGATTTCAAGAAAATCGTAGTTTTTTGGAAGCTTGGCAATCTCTTTCCATGAAAGTGATTCTCGCCAGTCTCTGCTGAGGGCTACATCAACAGCAAACAAACCATAGAGATAGAACTTGAAACTGCTTTATTGGGTCAAGTTTCAAAGAGCTAGCACAAACCGTGTTTGATTTAGAGTTCCAAATACATGTATCCCTATAGGAGAAAACAGAGTGAAACCTCAAAATGACAACGGTTACTGCAAATAAACGGTTTAACCTAGAAGAACGAAATTTGGTGAGCCAAGTGGGATTGGTGTACTGATCATTCCCTGAATGTATCATCAACATTATTTGAAAAAGTGCTTGTTGAGATTTCAGGCAACTCGTAGTTATTTGGAAGGTTGGCAACCCCTTTCCATGAAAGTGATTCTCGCCAGTCTCTGCTTAGGGCTACATCAACAGCAAAAAAACCATAAAGATAGAACTTGAAACTGCTTTATTGTGTCAAGTTTCAAAGAGCTAGCAAAAACCGTGTTTGATTTAGAGTTCCAAATACATGTATTTGTATATGACAAAAAAGAGTGAAACCTCAAAATCAAAAACAGTTACTGCAAACGAACGGTTTAAACTAGAAGAACGAAATTGGTGAGCCAAGTGAGATTGGTTTACTGATCATTCCCTGGAAGTATCATCAAGATTGGGTGAAAAAGTGTTTGCTGAGATTTCAAGCAACTCGTAGTTTTTTGGAAGCTTGGCAACCCCTTTCCATAAAAGTGATTCTCGCCAGTCTCTGCTTAGGGCTACATCAACAGCAAACAAACCATAGAGACAGAACTTAAAACTGCTTTATTGGGTCAAGTTTCAAAGAACTAGCACAAACCGTGTTTGATTTAGAGTGCCAAATACATGTATCCGTATAGGAGAAAAAAGAGTGAAACCTCAAATGAAAACGGTTACTGCAAACGAACGCTTTAACCTAGAAGAACGAAAATTGGAGAGCCAAGTCGGAATCGTGTACTGATCATTCCCTGAAAGTATCATCAAGATTGGGTGAAAAAGTGTTTGCTGAGATTTCAGGAAACTCATAGTTTTATGGATGCTTGGCAACCCCTTTCCATGAAGTGATTCTCGCCAGTCTCTGCTAAGGGCTACATCAACAGCAAACAAACTATAGAGATAGAACTTGAAACTGCTTTATTGGGTCAAGTTTGAAAGAAATAGCACAAACCGTGTTTGATTTAGAGTTCCAAATACATGTATCCCTATAGGAGAAAACAGAGTGAAACCTCAATTTGAAAACGGTTACTGCAAACGAACGGTTTAACCTAGAAGAACGAAATTTGGTGAGCCTAGTGGGACTGGTGTACTGATCATTCCCTGAAAGTATCATCAAGATTGGGTGAAAAAGTGTTTGTGAGATTTCAGGCAACTCGTAGTTTTTTGGAAGCTTGGCAACCTCTTTCCATGAAAGTGATTCTCGCCAGTCTCTGCTTAGCGCTACATCAAAAGCAAACAAACCGTAGAGAGAGAACTGCTTTATTGGGTCAAGTTTCAAAGAGCTAGCACAAACCGTGTTTGATTTAAAGTTCCAAATACATGTATCCGTATATAAGAAAACAGAGTGTAACCTCAAATTGAAAACGGTTACTGCAAACGAACGGTTTAACCTAGAAGAACGAAATTTGGTGAGCCAAGTTAGATTGGTGTATTGATCATTCCCTGAAAGTATCATCAACATTAGGTGAAAAAGTGTTTGCTGAGATTTCAGGAAATTCGTACTTTCTTGGAAGGTTTCCAACCCATTAATATGAAAGTGATTCTCGCCAGTCTCTGCTTAGGGCTTCATTAACAGCAAACAAACCATAGAGATAGAACTTGAAACTTCTTTATTGGGTCAAGTTTCAAAGAGCTAGCACAAACCGTGTTTGATTAGAGTTCCAAATACAGGTATCCGTATAGGAGAAAACAGAGTGAAACCTCAAAATGAAAACGGTTACTGCAAACCAACGGTTTAACCTAGAAGAACGAAATTTGGTGAGCCCAGTGGGATTGGTGTAGTGATCATTCCCTGAAGGTATCATGAAGATTGGGTGAAAAAGTGTTTGCTGAGATTTCAAGAAAATCGTAGTTTTTTGGAAGCTTGGCAATCTCTTTCCATGAAAGTGATTCTCTCCAGTCTCTGCTGAGGGCTACATCAACAGCAAACAAACCATAGAGATAGAACTTGAAACTGCTTTATTGGGTCAAGTTTCAAAGAGCTAGCACAAACCGTGTTTGATTTAGAGTTCCAAATACATGTATCCCTATAGGAGAAAACAGAGTGAAACCTCAAAATGACAACGGTTACTGCAAATAAACGGTTTAACCTAGAAGAATGAAATTTGGTGAGCCAAGTGGGATTGGTGTACTGATCATTCCCTGAATGTATCATCAACATTATTTGAAAAAGTGCTTGCTGAGATTTCAGGCAACTCGTAGTTATTTGGAAGCTTGGCAACCCCTTTCCATGAAAGTGATCTCGCCAGTCTCTGCTTAGGGCTACATTAACAGCAAACAAACCATAAGAGATAGAACTTGAAACTGCTTTATTGGGTTAAGTTTCAAAGAGCTAGCACAAACTGTGTTTCATTTAGAGTTCCAAATACATGTATCCGTATAGGAGAAAACAGAGTGAAACCTCAAAAGGAAAACGGTTACTGCAAACGAACGGTTTTACCTAGAAGAACGAAATTTGGTGAGCCAAGTGAGATTGGTGTACTGATCATTCCCTGAAAGTATCATCAAGATTGGGTGAAAAAGTGTTTGCTGAGATTTCAGGAAACTCGTAGTTTTTTGGAAGCTTGGCAACCCCTTTCCATGAAAGTGATTCTCGCCAGTCTCTGCTTAGGGCTACATCAACAGTAAACAAACCATAGAGATAGAACTTGTAACTGCTTTATTTGGTAAAGTTTCAAAGAGCTAGCACAAACCGTGTTTGATTTAGAGTTCCAAATATATGTATCCGTATAAGAGGAAAACAGATTGAAACCTCAAAATAAAAACGGTTACTGCAAACGAACGTTTAACCTAGTAGAACAAAATTTGGTGAGCCAAGAGGGACTGGTGCACTGATCATTCCCTGACAGTATCATCAAGATTGGGTAAAAAAGTGGTTGCTGAGATTTGAGGCAACTCGTAGTTTTTTGGAATCTAGGCAACCCCTTTCCATGAAAGTGATTCTCGGCATTCTCTGCTTAGGGCTACATCAACAGCAAAAAAACCATAGAGATAGAACTTGAAACTGCTTTATTGGGTCAAGTTCAAAGGGCTAGCACAAACCGTGTTGATTTAGAGTTCCAAATACATGTATCCGTATAGGAGAAAACAGAGTGAAACCTCAAAATGAAAACGGTTACTGCAAACGAACGGTTTAACCTAGAAGAACGAAATTTGGTGAGCCAAGTTGGATTGGTGTACTCATCATTCCCTGAAAGTATCAGGACGATTGGGTGAAAAAGTGTTTGCTGAGATTTCAGGCAACTTGTAGGTTTTTGGAAGCTTGGCAACCCCTTTCCATGAAAGGGATTCTCACCAGTCTCTGCTTAGGGCTCAATCAACGGCACACAATCCAAAGAGACAGAAGTTGAAACTGCTTTATTGGGTCAAGTTTCAAAGAGTTAGCACAAACCGTGTTTGATTTAGAGTTCCAAATACATGTATCCGTATAGGAGAAAACAGAATGAAACCTCAAAATGAAAACGGTTACTGCAAACGAACGGTTTAACCTAGAAGAACGAAATTTGGTGAGCCAAGTTGGATTGGTGTACTCATCATTCCCTGAAAGTATCAGGACGATTGGGTGAAAAAGTGTTTGCTGAGATTTGAGGCAACTCGTAGATTTTTGGAAGCTTGGCAACCCCTTTGCATGAAAGTGATTCTCGCCAGTCTCTGCTTAGGGCTCCATCAACAGCAAACAAACCATAGACACACAACTTGAAACTGCTTTATTAGGTCAAGTTTCAAAGAGCTAGCACAAACCGTGTTTGATTTAGAGTTCCAAATACATGTATCCGTATAGGAGAAAAAAGAGTGAAACCTCAAAATGAAAACGGTTACTGCAAACGAACGGTTTAACCTAGAAGAACGAAATTTGGTGAGCCAAGTGGGAATGGTGTACTGATCATTCCCTGAAAGTATCATCAAGATTGGGTGAAAAAGTGGTTGCTGAGATTTCAGGATACTCGAAGTTTTTTGGAAGCTTGCAACTTCTTTCCATGAATGTGATTCTCGCCAGTCTCTGCTTAGGGCTACATCAACAGCAAAAAAACCATAGAGAGAGAACTGAAACTGCTTTATTGGGTCAAGTTTCAAAGAGCTAGCACACACCGTGTTTAATTTAGAGTTCCAAATACATGTATCCATATAGGAGAAAACAGAGTGAAACCTCAAAATAAAAACGGTTACTGCAAACGAACGGTTTAACCTAGAAGAACGAAATTTGGTGAGCCAAGTGGGACTATTGTACTGATCATTCTCTGAAAGTATCATCAAAATTGGGTGAAAAAGTGTTTGCTGAGATTTCAGGCAACTCGTCGTTTTTTGGAGCTTGGCAGGCCCTTTCCATGAAAGTGATTCTCGCCAGTCTCTGCTTAGGGCTACATCAACAGCAAACAAATCATAGAGATAGAACTTGAAACTGCTTTATTGTGTCAAGTTTCAAAGAGCTAGCACAAACCGTGTTTGATTTAGAGTTCCAAATACATGTATCCCTATAGGAGAAAACAGAGTGAAACCTCAAAATGAAACCGGTTACTGCCAATGAACGGTTTCACCTAGAAGAACGAGATTTGGCGAGCCAAGTGGGATTGGTGTACTGATCATTTCCTGAAAGTTTCATCAAGATTGGGTGAAAAAGTGTTTGCTGAGATTTCAGGCTACTCGTAGTTTTTTGGAAGCTTGGCAACCCCTTTGCGTGAAAGTGATTCTCGCAAGTCTCTGCTTAGGGCTACATCCACAGCAAACAAACCATAGAGATAGAACTTGAAACTGCTTTATTGGGTCAAGTTTCAAAGAGCTAGCACAAACCGTGTTTGATTTAGAGTTCCAAATACATGTATCCGTATAGGAGAATACAGAGTGAAACCTCAAAATGAAAACGGTTACTGCAAACGAACGGTTTAACCATGAGAAACGAAATTTGGTGATCCAAGTGGGATTGGTGTACTGATCATTTTCTGAAAGTATCATCAAGATTGGGTGAAAAAGTGTTTGCTGAGATTTCAGGCAACTCCTAGTTTTTTGGAAGCTTGGCAACGCCTTTCCATGAAAGTGATTCTCGCCAGTCTCTGCTTAGGGCTACATCCACAGCAAACAAACTATAGAGACAGAACTTGAAACTGCTTTATTGGGTCAAGTTTCAAAGAGCTAGCACAAACTGTGTTTGATTTAGAGTTCCAAATACATGTATCCGTATAGGAGAAAACAGAGTGAAACCTGAAAATGAAAACGCTTACTGCAAATGAACGGTTTAACCAAGAAGAACGAAATTTGGTGAGCCAAGTGGGATTGGTGTACTGATCATTCCCTGAAAGTATCATCAAGATTGGGTGAAAAAGTGTTTGCTGAGATTTCAGGCAACTCGTAGTTTTTTGGAAGCTTCGCAACCCCTTTCCATGAAAGTGATTCTCGCCAGTCTCTGCTCAGGGCTATATCAACAGCAAACAAACCATAGATAGAGAACTTGAAACTGCTTTATTGGGTCAAGTTTCAAAGAGCTAGCACAAACCGTGTTTGATTTAGAGTTCCAAATACATGTATCTGTATAGGAAAAACAGAGTGAAACCTCAAAATTAAAACGGTTACTGCAAACGAACGGTTTAATCTAGAAGAACGAAATTTGGTGAGCCAAGTGGGACTGGTTGTCTGATCATTCGCTGAAAGTATCATCAAGATTGGGTGAAAAAGTGGTTGCTTAGATTTCAGGTACCTCGTAGTTTTTTGGAAGCTTGGCAACCCCTTTCAATGAAAGTGATTCTCGCCAGTCTCTGCTTAGGGCTACATCAACAGCAAACAAACAATAGAGATAGAACTTGAAACTGCTTTATTGGGTCAAGTTTCAAAGAGCTAGCACAAACCTTGTTTGATTTAGAGTTCCAAATCCATGTATCCGTATAGAAGAAAACAGAGTGATACCTCAAAATGAAAACGGTTACTGCAAACGAACGGTTTAACCAAGAAGAACTAAATTTGGTGAGCCAAGTGGGATTGGTGTACTCATCATTCCCTGAAAGTATCATCAACATTGGTTGCAAAAGTGTTTGCTGAGATTTCAGGCAACTCATAGTTTTTTGGAAGCTTGGCAACGCATTTCCATTAAAGTGATTCTCGCCAGTCTCTGCTTAGGGCTACATCAACAGCAAACAAACCATAGAGACAGAACTTGAAACTGCTTTATTGGGTCAAGTTTCAAAGAGCTAGCACAAACTGTGTTTGATTTAGAGTTCCAAATACATGTATCCGTATAGGAGAAAACAGAGTGAAACCTGAAAATGAAAACGATTACTGGAAATGAACGGTTTAACCTAGAAGAACGAAATTTGGTGAGCCAAGTGGGATTGGTGTACTGATCATTCCCTGAAAGTATCATCAAGATTGGGTGAAAAAGTGTTTGCTGAGATTTCAGGAAATTCGTAGTTTTTTGGAAGCCTGGAAACCCCTTTGCATGAAAGTGATTCTCGCCAGTCTCTGCTAAGGGCTACATCAACAGCAAACAAACCATAGAGATAAAACTTGAAACTGCTTTATTGGGTCAAGTTTCAAAGAGCTAGCACAAACCGTGTTTGATTTAGAGTTCCAAATACATGTATCTGTATAGGAGAAAACAGAGTGAAACCTGAAAATGAAAACGCTTACTGCAAACGAACGGTTTAACCAAGAAGAACGAAATTTGGTGAGCCAAGTGGGATTGGTGTACTGATCATTCCCTGAAAGTATCATCAAGATTGGGTGAAAAAGTGTTTGCTGAGATTTCAGGCAACTCGTAGTTTTTTGGAAGCTTCGCAACCCCTTTCCATGATAGTGATTCTCGCCAGTCTCTGCTCAGGGCTATATCAACAGCAAACAAACCATAGATAGAGAACTTGAAACTGCTTTATTGGGTCAAGTTTCAAAGAGCTAGCACAAACCGTGTTTGATTTAGAGTTCCAAATACATGTATCTGTATTGGAAAAACAGAGTGAAACCTCAAAATGAAAACGGTTACTGCAAACGAACGGTTTAACCTAGAAGAACGAAATTTGGTGAGCCAAGTGGGATTGGTGTACTGATCATTCCCTGAAAGTATCATCAAGATTGGGTGAAAAAGTGTTTGCTGAGATTTCAGGCAACTCGTAGTTTTTTGGAAGCTTGGCAACCCCTTTCCATGAAAGTGATTCTCGCCAGTCTCTGCTTAGGGCTACATCAACAGCAAACAAACCAAATAAACAGAACTTGGATACTGCTTCATTGGGTCAATTTTTAAAGAGCTAGCACAAACCGTGTTTGATTTAGAGTTGCAAATACATGTATCCGTATAGGAGAAAACAGAGTGAAACATCAAAATTAAAACGGTTATGCAAAGGAACGGTTTAACCAACAAGAACGAAATTTGGTGAGCCAAGTGGGATTGGTGTACTGATCATTCCCTGAAAGTATCATCAAGTTTGGGTGAAAAAGTGTTTGCTGATATTTCAGGAAACTCGTCGTTTTTTGGAAGCTTGGCAACCCCTTTCCATGAAAGTGATTCTCGCCAGTCTCTGCTTAGGGCTACATCAACAGCAAACAAACCATAGAGATAGAACTTGAAACTGCTTTATTGGGTCAAGTTTCAAAGAGCTAGCACAAACCGTGTTTTATTTAGAGTTTCAAATCCATGTATCTGTATAGGAGAAAACAGAGTGAAACCTCAAAATGAAAACGGTTACTGCAAACGAACGGTTTAACCTAGAAGAACAAAATTTGGTGAGCCATGTGGGATTGGTGTACTCATCATTCCCTGAAAGTATAATCAAGATTGGGTGAAAAAGTGTTTGCTGAGATTTCAGGCAATTCGTAGTTTTTAGGAAGCTTGGCAACCCCTTTGCATTAAAGTGATTCTCGCCAGTCTCTGCTCAGGTGTACATCAACAGCAAACAAACCATAGAGATAGAACTTGAAACTGCTTTATTGGGTCAAGTTTCAAAGAGCTAGCAAAAACCGTGTTTGATTTAGAGTTCCAAATCCATGTATCCGTATAGAGAAAACAGAGTGAAACCTCAAAATGAAAACGGTTACTGCAAACGAACGGTTTAACCTAAAACAACGAAATTTTGTGAGCCAAGTGGGATTGGTGTACTGATCATTCCCTGAAAGTATCATAAAGATTGGGTGAAAAAGTGTTTGCTGAGATTTCAGGCAACTCGTAGTTTTTTGGAAGCTTGGCAACCCCTTTGCATGAAAGTGATTCTCGCCAGTCTCTGCTTAGGGCTACATCAACAGCAAACAAACCATAGAGAGAGAACTGAAACTGCTTTATTTGGACAAGTTTCAAATTGCTAGCAAACACTGTGTTTAATTTAGAGTTCCAAATACATGTATCTGTATAGGAGAAAACAGAGTGAAACCTCAAAATAAAAACGGTTACTGCAAACGAACGGTTTAACCTAGAAGAACGAAATTTGGTGAGCCAAGTGGGACTTTTGTACTGATCATTCCCTGAAAGTACCATCAAGATTGGGTGAAAAAGTGTTTGCTGAGATTTCAGGCAACTCGTAGTTTTTTGGAAGCTTGGCAACCCCTTTGCATGAAACTGATTCTCGCCAGTCTCTGCTTAGGGCTACATCAACAGCAAACAAACCATAGAGATAGAACTTGAAACTGCTTTATTGGGTCAAGTTTCAAAGAGCTAGCGCAAACCGTGTTTGATTTAGAGTTCCAAATACATGTAACCGTATAGGAGAATACAGAGTGAAACCTCAAAATGAAAACGGTTACTGCAAACGAACGGAATAACCTAGAAGAACGAAATTTGGTGAGCCAAGTGGGATTGGTGTACTGATCATTCCCTGAAAATATCATCAAGATTGGGTGAAAAAGTTTTTGCTGAGATTTCAGGCAACTCGTCGTTTTTTGGAAGCTTGGCAACACCTTTCCATGAAAGTGATTCTCGCCAGTCTGTGCTTAGGGCTACAACAACAGCAAACAAACCATAGAGATAGAACTTGAAACTACTTTATTGGGTAAAGTTTCAAAGACCTAGCACAAACCGTGTTTGATTTAGAGTTCCAAATACATGTATCCGTATAGGAGAAAACAGAGTGAAACCTCATAATGAAAACGGTTACTGCAAACGAACGGTTTAACCTAGAGAAACGAAATTTGGTGAGCCAAGTGGGATTTGTGTACTGATCATTCCCTGAAAGTATCATCAAGATTGGGACAAAAAGTGTTTGCTGAGATTTCGGGCAACTCGTAGTTTTTTGGAAGCCTGGAAACCCCTTTGCATGAAAGTGATTCTCGCCAGTCTCTGCTAAGGGCTACATCAACAGCAAACAAACCATAGAGATAGAACTTGAAACTGCTTTATTGGGTCAAGTTTCAAAGAGATAGCGCAAACCGTGTTTGATTTAGAGTTCCAAATACATGTATCCGTATAGGAGAATACAGAGTGAAACCTCAAAATGAAAACGGTTACTGCAAACGAACGGTTTAACCTAGAAGAACGAAATTTGGTGAGCCAAGTGGGATTGGTGTAGTGATCATTCCCTGAAAGTATCATCAAGATTGGGTGAAAAAGTGTTTGCTGAGATTTCAGGCAACTCGTAGTTTTTTGGAAGCTTGGCAACCCCTTTCCATGAAAGTGATTCTCGCCAGTCTCTGCTTAGGGCTACATCAACAGCAAACAAACCAAATAGACAGAACATGGATACTGCTTCATTGGGTCAAGTTTTAAAGAGGTAGCACAAACCGTGTTTGATTTAGAGTTCCAAATCCATGTATCCGTATAGGAGAATACAGAGTGAAACATGAAAATTAAAACGGTTACTGCAAAGGAACGGTTTAACCTACAAGAACGAAATTTGGTATGCCAAGTGGGATTGGTGTACTGATCATTCCCTGAAAGTATCATCAAGATTGGATGAAAAAGTGTTTGCTGATATTTCAGGCAACTCGTCGTTTTTTTCAAGCTTGGCAACCCCTTTCCATGAAAGTGATTCTCGCTAGTCTCTGCTTAGGGCTACATCAACAGGAAACAAACCATAGAGATAGAACTTGAAACTGCTTTATTGGGTCAAGTTTCAAAGAGCTAGCAAAAACCGTGTTTGATTTAGAGGTCCAAATACATGTATCCATATAGGAGAAAACAGAGTGAAACCTCAAAATGAAAACGGTTACTGCAAATGAACGATTTAACCTAGAAGAACGAAATTTGGTGAGTCAAATGGGATTGGTGTACTGATCATTCCCTGAAAGTATCATCAAGATTGGGTGAAAAAGTGTTTGCTGAGATTTCAGGAAACTCGTAGTTTTTTGGAAGCTTGGCAACCCTTTCTATGAAAGTGATTCTCGCCAGTCTCTGCTTAGGGCTACATCAACAGCAAACAAACCATAGAGATAGAACTTGAAACTGCTTTATTGGGTCAAGTTTCCAAGAGCTAGCACAAACCGTTTTTGATTTGGAGTTCGAAATACATGTATCCGTATAGGAGAAAAAAGAGTGAAACCTTAAAATGAAAACGGTTACTGCAAACGAACGGTTTAAACTAGAAGAATGAAATTTGGTGAGCCAAGTGGGATTGGTGTACTGATCATTGCCTGAAAGTATCATCAAGATTGGGTGAAAAAGTGTTTGCTGAGATTTCAGGGAACTCGTAGTTTTTTGGAAGCTTGGCAACCCCTTTCCATGAATGTGATTCTCGCCAGTCTCTGCTTAGGGCTACATCAACAGCAAACAAACCATAGGGAGAGAACTGAAACTGCTTTATTGGGTCAAGTTTCAAAGAGCTAGCACACACCGTGTTTAATTTAGAGTTCCAAATACATGTATCCGTATAGGAGAAAACAGAGTGAAACCTCAAAATAAAAACGGTTACTGCAAACGAACGGTTTAACCTAGAAGAACGAAATTTGGTGAGCCAAGTGGGACTATTGTACTGATCATTCTCTGAAAGTATCATCAAAATTGGGTGAAAAAGTGTTTGCTGAGATTTCAGGCAACTCGTCGTTTTTTGGAAGCTTGGCAACACCTTTCCATGAAAGTGATTCTCGCCAGTCTGTGCTTAGGGCTACAACAATAGCAAACAAACCATAGAGATAGAACTTGAAACTGCTTTATTGGGTCTAGTTTCAAAGAGCTAGCACAAACCGTGTTTGATTTAGAGTTCCAAATACATGTATCCGTATAGGAGAATACAGAGTGAAACCTCAAAATGAAAACGGTTACTGCAAACGAACGGTTTAACCATGAGAAACGAAATTTGGTGATCCAAGTGGGATTGGTGTACTGATCATTTTCTGAAAGTATCATCAAGATTGGGAGAAAAAGTGTTTGCTGAGATTTCAGGCAACTCCTAGTTTTTTGGAAGCTTGGCAACCCCTTTCCATGAAAGTGATTCTCGCCAGTCTCTGCTTAGGGCTACATCCACAGCAAACAAACTATAGAGAGAGAACATGAAACTGCTTTATTGGGTCAAGTTTCAAAGAGCTAGCACAAACTGTGTTTGATTTAGAGTTCCAAATACATGTATCCGTATAGGAGAAAACAGAGTGAAACCTGAAAATGAAAACGATTACTGCAAACGAACGGTTTAACCTAGAAGAACGAAATTTGGTGAGCCAAGTGGAATTGGTGTACTGATCATTCCCTGAAAGTATCATCAAGATTGGGTGAAAAAGTGTTTGCTGAGATTTCAGGAAACTCGTAGTTTTTTGGAAGCCTGGAAACCCCTTTGCATGAACGTGATTCTCGCCAGTCTCTGCTAAGGGCTACATCAACAGCAAACAAACCATAGAGATAAAACTTGAAACTGCTTTATTGGGTCAAGTTTCAAAGAGCTAGCACAAACCGTGTTTGATTTAGAGTTCCAAATACATGTATCTGTATAGGAGAAAACAGAGTGAAACCTGAAAATGAAAACGCTTACTGCAAATGAACGGTTTAACCAAGAAGAACGAAATTTGGTGAGCCAAGTGGGATTGGTGTACTGATCATTCCCTGAAAGTATCATCAAGATTGGGTGAAAAAGTGTTTGCTGAGATATCAGGCAACTCGTAGTTTTTTGGAAGCTTCGCAACCCCTTTCCATGAAAGTGATTCTCGCCAGTCTCTGCTCAGGGCTATATCAACAGCAAACAAACCATAGATAGAGAACTTGAAACTGCTTTATTGGGTCAAGTTTCAAAGAGCTAGCACAAACCGTGTTTGATTTAGAGTTCCAAATACATGTATCTGTATAGGAAAAACAGAGTGAAACCTCAAAATTAAAACGGTTACTACAAACGAACGGTTTAATCTAGAAGAACGAAATTTGGTGAGCCAAGTGGGACTGGTTGTCTGATCATTCCCTGAAAGTATCATCAAGATTGGATGAAAAAGTGTTTGCTGATATTTCAGGCAACTCGTCGTTTTTTTCAACTTGGCAACCCCTTTCCATGAAAGTGATTCTCGCTAGTCTCTGCTTAGGGCTACATCAACAGGAAACAAACCATAGAGATAGAACTTGAAACTGCTTTATTGGGTCAAGTTTCAAAGAGCTAGCAAAAACCGTGTTTGATTTAGAGGTCCAAATACATGTATCCATATAGGAGAAAACAGAGTGAAACCTCAAAATGAAAACGGTTACTGCAAATGAACGATTTAACCTAGAAGAACGAAATTTGGTGAGTCAAATGGGATTGGTGTACTGATCATTCCCTGAAAGTATCATCAAGATTGGGTGAAAAAGTGTTTGCTGAGATTTCAGGAAACTCGTAGTTTTTTGGAAGCTTGGCAACCCTTTCCATGAAAGTGATTCTCGCCAGTCTCTGCTTAGGGCTACATCAACAGCAAACAAACCATAGAGATAGAACTTGAAACTGCTTTATTGGGTCAAGTTTCCAAGAGCTAGCACAAACCGTTTTTGATTTGGAGTTCGAAATACATGTATCCGTATAGGAGAAAAAAGAGTGAAACCTTAAAATGAAAACGGTTACTGCAAACGAACGGTTTAAACTAGAAGAATGAAATTTGGTGAGCCAAGTGGGATTGGTGTACTGATCATTCCCTGAAAGTATCATCAAGATTGGGTGAAAAAGTGTTTGCTGAGAATTCAGGGAACTCGTAGTTTTTTGGAATCTTGGCAACCCCTTTCCATGAATGTGATTCTCGCCAGTCTCTGCTTAGGGCTACATCAACAGCAAACAAACCATAGGGAGAGAACTGAAACTGCTTTATTGGGTCAAGTTTCAAAGAGCTAGCACACACCGTGTTTAATTTAGAGTTCCAAATACATGTATCCGTATAGGAGAAAACAGAGTGAAACCTCAAAATGAAAACGGTTACTGCAAACGAACGGTTTAACCTAGAAGAACGAAATTTGGTGAGCCAAGTGCATTGGTGTACTGATCATTCCCTGAAAGTATCATCAAGATTGGGTGAAAAAGTGTTTGCTGAGATTTCAGGCAACTCGTCGTTTTTTGGAAGCTTGGCAACACCTTTCCATGAAAGTGATTCTCGCCAGTCTGTGCTTAGGGCTACAACAATAGCAAACAAACCATAGAGATAGAACTTGAAACTGCTTTATTGGGTCTAGTTTCAAAGAGCTAGCACAAACCGTGTTTGATTTAGAGTTCCAAATACATGTATCCGTATAGGAGAATACAGAGTGAAACCTCAAAATGAAAACGGTTAAGGCAAACGAACGGTTTAACCATGAGAAACGAAATTTGGTGATCCAAGTGGGATTGGTGTACTGATCATTTTCTGAAAGTATCATCAAGATTGGGAGAAAAAGTGTTTGCTGAGATTTCAGGAAACTCGTAGTTTTTTGGAAGCTTCGCAACCCCTTTCCATGAAAGTGATTCTCGCCAGTCTCTGCTCAGGGCTATATCAACAGCAAACAAACCATAGATAGAGAACTTGAAACTGCTTTATTGGGTCAAGTTTCAAAGAGCTAGCACAAACCGTGTTTGATTTAGAGTTCCAAATACATGTATCTGTATAGGAAAAACAGAGTGAAACCTCAAAATTAAAACGGTTACTACAAACGAACGGTTTAATCTAGAAGAACGAAATTTGGTGAGCCAAGTGGGACTGGTTGTCTGATCATTCCCTGAAAGTATCATCAAGATTGGGTGAAAAAGTGTTTGCTGAGATTTCAGGCAACTCGTAGTTTTTTGGAAGCTTGGCAACCCCTTTCCATGAAAGTGATTCTCGCCAGTCTCTGCTCAGGGCTATATCAACAGTAAACAAACCATAGATAGAGAACTTGAAACTGCATTATTGGGTCAAGTTTCAAAGAGCTAGCACAATCCGTGTTTGATTTAGAGTTCCAAATACATGTATCTGTATAGGAAAAACAGAGTGAAACCTCAAAATTAAAACGGTTACTGCAAACGAACGGTTTAAACTAGAAGAACGAAATTTGGTGAGCCAAGTGGGACTGGTTGTCTGATCATTCCCTGAAAGTATCATCAAGATTGGGTGAAAAAGTGGTTGCTTAGATTTCAGGAACCTCGTAGTTTTTTGGAAGCTTGGCAACCCCTTTCCATGAAAGTGATTCTCCCAGTCTCTGCTTAGGGCTACATCAACAGCAAACAAACCATAGAGATAGAACTTGAAACTGCTTTATTGGGTCAAGTTTCAAAGAGCTAGCACAAACCGTGTTTGATTTAGAGTTCCAAATCCATGTATCCGTATAGAAGAAAACAGAGTGATACCTCAAAATGAAAACGGTTACTGCAAACGAACGGTTTAACCAAGAAGAACTAAATTTGGTGAGCCAAGTGGGATTGGTGTACTCATCATTCCCTGAAAGTATCATCAACATTGGTTGAAAAAGTGTTTGCTGAGATTTCAGGCAACTCATAGTTTTTTGGAAGCTTGGCAAACCATTTCCATTAAAGTGATTCTCGCCAGTCTCTGCTTAGGGCTACATCAACAGCAAACAAACCATAGAGACAGAACTTGAAACTGCTTTATTGGGTCAAGTTTCAAAGAGCTAGCACAAACTGTGTTTGATTTAGAGTTCCAAATACATGTATCCGTATAGGAGAAAACAGAGTGAAACCTGAAAATGAAAATGATTACTGCAAACGAACGGTTTAACCTAGAAGAACGAAATTTGGTGAGCCAAGTGGGATTGGTGTACTGATCATTCCCTGAAAGTATCATCAAGATTGGGTGAAAAAGTGTTTGCTGAGATTTCAGGAAACTCGTAGTTTTTTGGAAGCCTGGAAACCCCTTTGCATGAAAGTGATTCTCGCCAGTCTCTGCTAAGGGCTACATCAACAGCAAACAAACCATAGAGATAAAACTTGAAACTGCTATATTGGGTCAAGTTTCAAAGAGCTAGCACAAACCGTGTTTGATTTAGAGTTCCAAATACATGTATCTGTATAGGAGAAAACAGAGTGAAACCTGAAAATGAAAACGCTTACTGCAAACGAACGGTTTAACCAAGAAGAACGAAATTTGGTGAGCCAAGTGGGATTGGTGTACTGATCATTCCCTGAAAGTATCATCAAGATTGGGTGAAAAAGTGTTTGCTGGGATTTCAGGCAACTCGTAGTTTTTTGGAAGCTTCGCAACCCCTTTCCATGAAAGTGATTCTCGCCAGTCTCTGCTCAGGGCTATATCAACAGCAAACAAACCCTAGATAGAGAACTTGAAACTGCTTTATTGGGTCAAGTTTCAAAGAGCTAGCACAAACCGTGTTTGATTTAGAGTTCCAAATACATGTATCTGTATTGGAAAAACAGAGTGAAACCTCAAAATGAAAACGGTTACTGCAAACGAACGGTTTAACCTAGAAGAACGAAATTTTTGAGCCAAGTGGGATTGGTGTTCTGATCATTCCCTGAAAGTATCATCAAGATTGGGTGAAAAAGTGTTTGCTTAGATTTCAGGCAACTCGTAGTTTTTTGGAAGCTTGGCAACCCCTTTCCATGAAAGTGATTCTCGCAAGTCTCTGCTTAGGGCTACATCAACAGCAAACAAACCAAATAGACAGAACTTGGATACTGCTTCATTGGGTCAAGTTTTAAAGAGCTAGCACAAACCGTGTTTGATTTAGAGTTGCAAATACATGTATCCGTATAGGAGAAAACAAAGTGAAACATCAAAATTAAAACGGTTCCTGCAAAGGAACGGTTTAACCAACAAGAACGAAATTTGGTGAGCCAAGTGGGATTGGTGTACTGATCATTCCCTGAAAGTATCATCAAGTTTGGGTGAAAAAGTGTTTGCTGATATTTCAGGCAACTCGTCGTTTTTTTGGAAGCTTGGCAACCCCTTTCCATGAAAGTGATTCTCGCCAGTCTCTGCTTAGGGCTACATCAACAGCAAACAAACCATAGAGATAGAACTTGAAACTGCTTTATTGGGTCAAGTTTCAAAGAGCTAGCACAAACCGTGTTTTATTTAGAGTTTCAAATCCATGTATCTGTATAGGAGAAAACAGAGTGAAACCTCAAAATGAAAACGGTTACTGCAAACGAACGGTTTAACCTAGAAGAACAAAATTTGGTGAGCCATGTGGGATTGGTGTACTCATCATTCCCTGAAAGTATAATCAAGATTGGGTGAAAAAGTGTTTGCTGAGATTTCAGGCAATTCGTAGTTTTTAGGAAGCTTGGCAACCCCTTTGCATTAAAGTGATTCTCGCCAGTCTCTGCTCAGGTGTACATCAACAGCAAACAAACCATAGAGATAGAACTTGAAACTGCTTTATTGGGTCAAGTTTCAAAGAGCTAGCAAAAACCGTGTTTGATTTAGAGTTCCAAATGCATGTATCCGTATAGAGAAAACAGAGTGAAACCTCAAAATGAAAACGGTTACTGCAAACGAACGGTTTAACCTAGAAGAACGAAATTTTGTGAGCCAAGTGGGATTGGTGTACTGATCATTCCCTGAAAGTATCATAAAGATTGGGTGAAAAAGTGTTTGCTGAGATTTCAGGCAACTCGTAGTTTTTTGGAAGCTTGGCAACCCCTTTGCATGAAAGTGATTCTCGCCAGTCTCTGCTTAGGGCTACATCAACAGGAAACAAACCATAGAGAGAGAACTGAAACTGCTTTATTTGGACAAGTTTCAAAGAGCTAGCAAACACCGTGTTTAATTTAGAGTTCCAAATACATGTATCTGTATAGGAGAAAACAGAGTGAAACCTCAAAATAAAAACGGTTACTGCAATCGAACGGTTTAACCTAGAAGAACGAAATTTGGTGAGCAAAGTGGGACTGTTGTACTGATCATTCCCTGAAAGTATCATCAAGATTGGGTGAAAAAGTGTTTGCTGAGATTTCAGGCAACTCGTAGTTTTTTGGAAGCTTGGCAACCCCTTTGCATGAAACTGATTCTCGCCAGTCTCTGCTTAGGGCTACATCAACAGCAAACAAACCATAGAGATAGAACTTGAAACTGCTTTATTGGGTCAAGTTTCAAAGAGCTAGCGCAAACCGTGTTTGATTTAGAGTTCCAAATACATGTATCCGTATAGGAGAATACAGAGTGAAACCTCAAAATGAAAACGGTTACTGCAAATGAACGGTTTAACCTAGAAGAACGAAATTTGGTGAGCCAAGTGGGATTGGTGTACTGATCATTCCCTGAAAGTATCATCAAGATTGGGTGAAAAAGTTTTTGCTGAGATTTCAGGCAACTCGTCGTTTTTTGGAAGCTTGGCAACACCTTTCCATGAAAGTGATTCTCGCCAGTCTGTGCTTAGGGCTACAACAACAGCAAACAAACCATAGAGATAGAACTTGAAACTACTTTATTGGGTAAAGTTTCAAAGACCTAGCACAAACCGTGTTTGATTTAGAGTTCCAAATACATGTATCCATATAGGAGAAAAGAGAGTGAAACCTCATAATGAAAACGGTTACTGCAAACCAACGGTTTAACCTAGAAGAACGAAATTTGGTGAGCCAAGTGAGATTGTTGTACTGATCATTCCCTGAAAGTATCATCAAGATTGGGTGAAAAAGTGTTTGCTGAGATTTCAGGCAACTCGTAGTTTTTTGGAAGCTTGGCAACCCCTTTCCATGAAAGTGATTCTCGCCAGTCTCTGCTTAGGCATACATCAACAGCAAACAAACCATAGAGATAGAACTTGAAACTGCTTTATTGGGTCAAGTTTCAAAGAGCTAGCACAAACCGAGTTTGATTTAGAGTTCCAAATACATGTATCCGCATAGGAGAATACAGAGTGAAACCTCAAAATGAAAACGGTTACTGCAAACGAACGGTTTAACCTAGAGAAACAAAATTTGGTGAGCCAAGTGGGATTTGTGTACTGATCATTCCCTGAAAGTATCATCAAGATTGGGACAAAAAGTGTTTGCTGAGATTTCAGGCAACTCGTAGTTTTTTGGAAGCCTGGAAACCCCTTTGCATGAAAGTGATTCTCGCCAGTCTCTGCTAAGGGCTACATCAACAGCAAACAAACCATAGAGATAGAACTTGAAACTGCTTTATTGGGTCAAGTTTCAAAGAGCTAGAGCAAACCGTGTTTGATTTAGAGTTCAAAATACATGTATCCGTATAGGAGAATACAGACTGAAACCTCAAAATGAAAACGGTTACTGCAAACGAACGGTTTAACCTAGAAGAACGAAATTTGGTGAGCCAAGTGGGATTGGTGTACTGATCATTCCCTGAAAGTATCATCAAGATTGGGTGAAAAAGTGTTTGCTGAGATTTCAGGCAACTCGTCGTTTTTTGGAAGCTTGGCAACACCTTTCCATGAAAGTGATTCTCGCCAGTCTGTGCTTAGGGCTACAACAATAGCAAACAAACCATAGAGATAGAACTTGAAACTGCTTTATTGGGTCTAGTTTCAAAGAGCTAGCACAAACCGTGTTTGATTTAGAGTTCCAAATACATGTATCCGTATAGGAGAATACAGAGTGATACCTCAAAATGCAAACGGTTACTGCAAACGAACGGTTTAACCTAGAAGAACGAAATTTGGTGAGCCAAGTGGGATTGGTGTTCTGATCATTCCCTGAAAGTATCATCAAGATTGGGTGAAAAAGTGTTTGCTGAGATTTCAGGAAACTCGTAGTTTTTTGGAAGCTTGGCAACCCCTTTCCATGAAAGTGATTCTCGCCGGTCTCTGCTTAGGGCTACATCCACAGCAAACAAACTATAGAGACAGAGCTTGAAACTGCTTTATTGGGTCAAGTTTCAAAGAGCTAGCACAAACTGTGTTTGATTTAGAGTTCCAAATACATGTATCCGTATAGGAGAAAACAGAGTGAAACCTGAAAATGAAAACGATTACTGCAAACGAACGGTTGAACCTAGAAGAACGAAATTTGGTGAGCCAAGTGGAATTGGTGTACTGATCATTCCCTGAAAGTATCATCAAGATTGGGTGAAAAAGTGTTTGCTGAGATTTCAGGAAACTCGTAGTTTTTTGGAAGCCTGGAAACCCCTTTGCATGAAAGTGATTCTCGCCAGTCTCTGCTAAGGGCTACATCAACAGCAAACAAACCATAGAGATAAAACTTGAAACTGCTTTATTGGGTCAAGTTTCAAAGAGCTAGCACAAACCGTGTTTGATTTAGAGTTCCAAATACATGTATCCCTATAGGAGAAAACAGAGTGAAACCTGAAAATGAAAACGCTTACTGCAAATGAACGGTTTAACCAAGAAGAACGAAATTTGGTGAGCCAAGTGGGATTGGTGTACTGATCATTCCCTGAAAGTATCATCAAGATTGGGTGAAAAAGTGTTTGCTGAGATATCAGGCAACTCGTAGTTTTTTGGAAGTTTCGCAACCCCTTTCCATGAAAGTGATTCTCGCCAGTCTCTGCTCAGGGCTATATCAACAGCAAACAAACCATAGATAGAGAACTTGAAACTGCTTTATTGGGTCAAGTTTCAAAGAGCTAGCACAAACCGTGTTTGATTTAGAGTTCCAAATACATGTATCTGTATAGGAAAAACAGAGTGAAACCTCAAAATTAAAACGGTTACTACAAACGAACGGTTTAATCTAGAAGAACGAAATTTGGTGAGCCAAGTGGGACTGGTTGTCTGATCATTCCCTGAAAGTATCATCAAGATTGGGTGAAAAAGTGGTTGCTTAGATTTCAGGTACCTCGTAGTTTTTTGGAATCTTGGCAACCCCTTTCCATGAAAGTGATTCTCGCCAGTCTCTGCTTAGGGCTACATCAACAGCAAACAAACCATAGAGATAGAACTTGAAACTGCTTTATTGGGTCAAGTTTCAAAGAGCTAGCACAAACCTTGTTTGATTTAGAGTTCCAAATCCATGTATCCGTATAGAAGAAAACAGAGTGATACCTCCAAATGAAAACGGTTACTGCAAACGAACGGTTTAACCAAGAAGAACTAAATTTGGTGAGCCAAGTGGGATTGGTGTACTCATCATTCCCTGAACGTATCATCAACATTGGTTGAAGAAGTGTTTGCTGAGATTTCAGGCAACTCATAGATTTTGGAAGCTTGGCAACCCATTTCCATGAAAGTGATTCTCGCCAGTCTCTGCTTAGGGCTACATCAACAGCAAACAAACCATAGAGACAGAACTTGAAACTGCTTTATTGGGTCAAGTTTCAAAGAGCTAGCACAAACTGTGTTTGATTTAGAGTTCCAAATACATGTATCCGTATAGGAGAAATCAGAGTGAAACCTGAAAATGAAAACGATTACTGCAAACGAACGGTTTAACCTAGAAGAACGAAATTTGGTGAGCCAAGTGGGATTGGTGTACTGATCATTCCCTGAAAGTATCATCAAGATTGGGTGAAAAAGTGTTTGCTTAGATTTCAGGAAACTCGTAGTTTTTTGGAAGCCTGGAAACCCCTTTGCATGAAAGTGATTCTCGCCAGTCTCTGCTAAGGGCTAAATCAACAGCAAACAAACCATAGAGATAGAACTTGAAACTGCTTTATTGGGTCAAGTTTCAAAGAGCTAGCACAAACTGTGTTTGATTTAGAGTTCCAAATACATGTATCTGTATAGGAGAAAACAGAGTGAAACCTGAAAATAAAAACGCTTACTGCAAACGAACGGTTTAACCAAGAAGAACGAAATTTGGTGAGCCAAGTGGGATTGGTGTACTGATCATTCCCTTAAAGTATCATCAAGATTGGGTGAAAAAGTGTTTGCTGAGATTTCAGGCAACTCGTAGTTTTTTGGAAGCTTCGCAACCCCTTTCCATGAAAGTGATTCTCGCCAGTCTCTGCTCAGGGCTATATCAACAGCAAACAAACCATAGATAGAGAACTTGAAACTGCATTATTGGGTCAAGTTTCAAAGAGCTAGCACAATCCGTGTTTGATTTAGAGTTCCAAATACATGTATCTGTATAGGAAAAACAGAGTGAAACCTCAAAATTTAAACGGTTACTGCAAACGAACGGTTTAAACGAGAAGAACGAAATTTGGTGAGCCAAGTGGGACTGGTTGTCTGATCATTCCCTGAAAGTATCATCAAGATTGGGTGAAAAAGTGGTTGCTTAGATTTCAGGTACCTCGTAGTTTTTTGGAAGCTTGGCAACCCCTTTCCATGAAAGTGATTCTCGCCAGTCTCTGCTTAGGGCTACATCAACAGCAAACAAACCATAGAGATAGAACTTGAAACTGCTTTATTGGGTCAAGTTTCAAAGAGCTAGCACAAACCGTGTTTGATTTAGAGTTCCAAATCCATGTATCCGTATAGAAGAAAACAGAGTGATACCTCAAAATGAAAACGGTTACTGCAAACGAACGGTTTAACCAAGAAGAACTAAATTTGGTGAGATAAGTGGGATTGGTGTACTCATCATTCCCTGAAAGTATCATCAACATTGGTTGAAAAAGTGTTTGCTGAGATTTCAGGCAACTCATAGTTTTTTGTAAGCTTGGCAACCCATTTCCATTAAAGTGATTCTCGCCAGTCTCTGCTTAGGGCTACATCAACAGCAAACAAACCATAGAGACAGAACTTGAAACTGCTTTATTGGGTCAAGTTTCAAAGAGCTAGCACAAACTGTGTTTGATTTAGAGTTCCAAATACATGTATCCGTATAGGAGAAAACAGAGTGAAACCTGAAAATGAAAACGATTACTGCAAACGAACGGTTTAACCTAGAAGAACGAAATTTGGTGAGCCAAGTGGGATTGGTGTACTGATCATTCCCTGAAAGTATCATCAAGATTGGGTGAAAAAGTGTGTGCTGAGATTTCAGGAAACTCGTAGTTTTTTGGAAGCCTGGAAACCCCTTTGCATGAAAGTGATTCTCGCCAGTCTCTGCTAAGGGCTACATCAACAGCAAACAAACCATAGAGATAAAACTTGAAACTGCTTTATTGGGTCAAGTTTCAAAGAGCTAGCACAAACCGTGTTTGATTTAGAGTTCCAAATACATGTATCTGTATAGGAGAAAACAGAGTGAAACCTGAAAATGAAAACGCTTACTCCAAACGAACGGTTTAACCAAGAAGAACGAAATTTGGTGAGCCAAGTGGGATTGGTGTACTGATCATTCCCTGAAAGTATCATCAAGATTGGGTGAAAAAGTGTTTGCTGAGATTTCAGGCAACTCGTAGTTTTTTGGAAGCTTCGCAACCCCTTTCCATGAAAGTGATTCTCGCCAGTCTCTGCTCAGGGCTATATCAACAGCAAACAAAGCATAGATAGAGAACTTGAAACTGCTTTATTGGGTCAAGTTTCAAAGAGCTAGCACAAACCGTGTTTGATTTAGAGTTCCAAATACATGTATCTGTATTGGAAAAACAGAGTGAAACCTCAAAATGAAAACGGTTACTGCAAACGAACGGTTTAACCTAGAAGAACGAAATTTGGTGAGCCAAGTGGGATTGGTGTTCTGATCATTCCCTGAAAGTATCATAAAGATTGGGTGAAAAAGTGTTTGCTGAGATTTCAGGCAACTCGTAGTTTTTTGGAAGCTTGGCAACCCCTTTCCATGAAAGTGATTCTCGCCAGTCTCTGCTTAGGGCTACATCAACAGCAAACAAACCAAATAGACAGAACTTGGATACTGCTTCATTGGGTCAAGTTTTAAAGAGCTAGCACAAACCGTGTTTGATTTAGATTTGCAAATACATGTATCCGTATAGGAGAAAACAGAGTGAAACATCAAAATTAAAACGGTTACTGCAAAGGAACGGTTTAACCAACAAGAACGAATTTGGTGAGCCAAGTGGGATTGGTGTACTGATCATTCCCTGAAAGTATCATCAAGTTTGGGTGAAAAAGTGTTTGCTGATATTTCAGGCAACTCGTCGTTTTTTGGAAGCTTGGCAACCCCTTTCCATGAAAGTGATTCTCGCCATTCTCTGCTTAGGGCTACATCAACAGCAAACAAACCATAGAGATAGAACTTGAAACTGCTTTATTGGGTCAAGTTTCAATGAGCTAGCACAAACCGTGTTTTATTTAGAGTTCCAAATACATGTATTCCTATAGGAGAAAACAGAGTGAAACCTCAAAATGAAAACGGTTACTGCAATCGAACGGTTTAACCTAGAAGAACGAAATTTGGTGAGCCAAGTGGGATTGGTGTACTGATCATTCCCTGAAAGTATCATCAAGATTGGGTGAAAAAGTGTTTGCTGAGATTTCAGGAAACTCGTAGTTTTTTGGAAGTTTGGCAACTACTTTCCATGAAAGTGATTCTCTCCAGTCTCTGCTTAGGGCTCCATCAACAGCAAACAAACCATAGAGACAGAACTTGAAACTGCTTTATTGGGTCAGGTTTCAAAGAGCTACCAAAAACCCTGTTTGATTTAGAGTTCCAAATACATGTATCCTTATAGGAGAAAACAGAGTGAAACCTTAAAATGAAAACCGTTACAGCAAACGAACGGTTTAACCTAGAAGAACGAAATTTGGTGAGCCATGTGGGTTTTGTGTACTGATCATTCCTTGAATGTATCATCAATGTTGGGTGAAAAAGTGTTTGCTGAGATTTCAAGAACTCGTAGTTTTTTGGAAGCTTGGCAACCCCTTTCCATGAAAGTGATTCTCGCCAGTCTCTGCTTAGGGCTCCATCAACAGCAAACAAACCATATACACAGAACTTGAAACTGCTTCATTGGGTCAAGTTTCAGGAGCTAGCACAAACCGTGTTTGATTGAGAGTTCCAAATATCTGTATCCGTATAGGAGAAAACAGAGTGAAACCTCAAAATGAAAACGGTTACTGCAAACGAACGGTTTAACCTAGAAGAACGAAATTTGGTGAGCCGAGTGGAATTGGTGTACAGATAATTCCCTGAAAGTATCATCAAGATTGGGTGAAAAAGTGTTTGCTGAGATTTCAAGAAACTCGTAGTTTTTTGGAAGCTTTGCAACCCCTTTCCATGAAAGTGATTCTCGCCAGTCTCTGCTTAGGCTACATCAACAGCAAAAAACCACAAAGATAGAACTGGAAACTGCTTTATTGGGTCAAGTTTCAAAGAGCTAGCACAAACCGTGTTTGATTTAGAGTTCCAAATACATGTATCCGTGTAGGAGAAAACAGAGTGAAACCTCAAAATGAAAACGGTTACTGCAAACGAACTGTTTAACTTAGAAGAACGAAATTGGTGAGCCAAGTGGGATTGGTGTACTGATCATTCCCTGAAAGTATCATCAAGATTGGGTGAAAAAGTGTTTGCTGAGATTTCAGGCAACTCGTAGTTTTTTTTAAGCTTGGCAACCCCTTTCCATGAAAGTGATTCTCGCCAGTCTCTGCTTAGGGCTACATCAACAGCAAACGAACTATAGAGAAAGAACTTGAAACTGCTTTATTGGGTCAAGTTTCAAAGAGCTAGCACAAACCGTGTTTGATTGAGAGTTCCAAATATATGTATCCGTATAGGAGAAAACAGAGTGAAACCTCAAAATGAAAACGGTTACTGCAAACGAACGGTTTAACCTAGAAGAACGAAATTTGGTGAGCCAAGTGGGATTGGTGTACTGATCATTCCCTGAAAGTATCATCAAGATTGGGTGAAAAAGTGTTCGCTGAGATTTTAGGCAACTCGTAGTTTTTTGGAAGCTTGGCAACCCCTTTCCATGAATGTGAATCTCGCCAGTCTCTGCTTAGGGCTACATCAACAGCAAACAAACCATAGAGACAGAACTTCAAACTGCTTTATTGGGTCAAGTTTCAAAGAGCTAGCTCAAACCGTGTTTGAGTTAGAGTTCCAAATACATGTATCTTTATAGGAGAAAACAGAGTGAAACCTCAAAATTAAAACGGTGACTGCAAACGAACGGCTTAACCTAGAAGAACGAAATTTGGTGAGCCAAGTGGGATTGGTGTACTGATCATTCCCTGGAAGTATCATCAAGATTGGGTGAAAAAATGTTTGCTGAGATTTCAGGCAACTCGTAGTTTTTTGGAAGCTTGGCAACCCCTTTCTATGAAAGTGATTCTCGCCAGTCTCTGCTTAGGGCTACGTCAACAGCAAACAAACCAGAGAGATAGAACTTGAAACTGCTTTATTGGGTCAAGTTTCAAAGAGCTAGCAAAAACCGGGTTTGATTGAGAGTTCCAAATACATGTATCCGTATAGGAGAAAACAGAGAGAAACCTCAAAATGAAAACGGTTACTGCAAACGAACGGTTTAACCTAGAAGAACGAAATTTGGTGAGCCAAGTTGGATTGGTGTACTGATTATTCCCTGAATGTATCATCAAGATAGGGTGAAAAAGTGTTTGCTGATATTTCAGGAAACTCTTAGTTTTTTGGTAGCTTGGCAACCTTTTTCCATGAAAGTGATTCTCGCCAGTCTCTGCTTAGGGCTACATCAACAGCAAACAAACCATAGAGATAGAACTTGAAACTGCTTTATTGGGTCAAGTTTCAAAGTGCTAGCACAAACCGTGTTTGATTTAGAGTTCCAAATACATGTATCCATATAGGAGAAAACAGAGTGAAACCTCAAAATGAAAACGGTTACTGCAAACGAACGGTTTAACCTAGAAGACCGAAATTTGGTGAGCCAAGTGGGATTGGCGTACTGATCATTCCCTGAAAGTATCATCAAGATTGGGTGAAAAAGTGTTTGCTTAGATTTCAGGAAACTCGTAGTTTTTTGGAAGCTTGGCAACCCCTTTCCATGAAAGTGATTCTCGCCAGTCTCTGCTTAGGACTACATCAACAGCAAACAAACCACTGAGATACAACTTGAAACTGCTTTATTGGGTCAAGTTTCAAAGAGCTAGCACAAACCGTGTTTGATTTAGAGTTCCAAATACATGTATCCTTTTAGGAGAAAACAGAGTGAAACCTCAAAATGAAAACGGTTAATGCAAATGAACGGTTTAACCTAGAAGAACGAAATTTGGTGAGCCCAGTGGGATTGGTGTACTGATCATTCCCTGAAGTATCATCAAGATTGGGTAAAAACGTGTTTGCTGAGATTTCAAGCAACTCGTACTTTTTTTGAAGCTTGGCAACCCCTTTCCATGAAAGTGATTCTCGCCAGTCTCTGCTTAGGGCTACATCAACAGCAAACAAACCATAGAGATAGAACTTTAAACTGCATTATTGGGTCAAGCTTCAAAGAGCTATCAAAATCCGTGTTTGTTTTAGAGTTCCAAATACATGTATCTGTATAGGAGAAAACAGAGTGAAACCTCAAAATGAAAACGGTTAATGCAAACGAACGGTTTAACCTAGAAGAACGAAATTTGGTGAGCCAAGTGGGATTGGTGTACTGATCATTCCCTGAAACTATCATCACGATTGGGTGAAAAAGTGTTTGATGAGATTTGAGGCAACTCGTAGTTTTTTGGAAGCTTGGCAACCCCTTTCCATGAAAGTGATTCTCGCCAGTCTCTGCTTAGGTCTATATCAGCAGCAAAAAAACCATAGAGATAGAACTTGAAAGTGCTTTATTGGGTCAAGTTTCAAAGAGCAAGCACAAACCGTGTTTGATTTAGAGTTCCATATACATGTATTTGTATAGGAGAAAACAGAGTGAAACCTCAAAATGAAAACGGTTACTGCAAACGAACGGTTTAACCTCGAAGAACGAAATTTGGTGAGACAAAGGATTGGTGTACTGCTCATTCCCTGAAAGTATCATCAAGATTGGGAGAAAAAGTGTTTGCTGAGATTTCAAGCAACTCGTAGTTTTTTGGAAGCTTGGCAAATCAATTCCATAAAAGTGATTCTCGCCAGTCTCTGCTTAGGGCTACATCAACAGCAAACAAACCATAGAGATAGAACTTGAAACTGCTTTATTGGGTCAAGTTTCAAATAGCTAGCACAAACCGTGTTTGATTGAGAGTTCCAAATATCTGTATCCGTATAGGAGAAAACAGAGTGAAACCTCAAAATGAAAACGGTTACTGCAAACGAACGGTTTAACCTAGAAGAACGAAATTTGGTGAGCCGAGTGGAATTGGTGTACAGATAATTCCCTGAAAGTATCATCAAGATTGGGTGAAAAAGTGTTTGCTGAGATTTCAGGAAACTCGTAGTTTTTTGGAAGCTTTGCAACCCCTTTCCATGAAAGTGATTCTCGCCAGTCTCTGTTTAGGGCTACATCAACAGCAAAAAACCACAAAGATAGAACTTGAAACTGCTTTATTGGGTCAAGTTTCAAAGAGCTAGCACAAACCGTGTTTGATTTAGAGTTCCAAATACATGTATCCGTATAAGAGAAAACAGAGTGAAACCTCAAAATGAAAACGGTTACTGCAAACGAACTGTTTAACTTAGAAGAACGAAATTGGTGAGCCAAGTGGGATTGGTGTACTGATCATTCCCTGAAAGTATCATCAAGATTGGGTGAAAAAGTGTTTGCTGAGATTTCAGGCAACTCGTAGTTTTTTTTAAGCTTGGCAACCCCTTTCCATGAAAGTGATTCTCGCCAGTCTCTGCTTCGGGCTACATCAACAGCAAACGAACCATAGAGATAGAACTTGAAAGTGCTTTATTGGGTCAAGTTTCAAAGAGCTAGCACAAACCGTGTTTGATTGAGAGTTCCAAATATATGTATCCGTATAGGAGAAAACAGAGTGAAACCTCAAAATGAAAACGGTTACTGC
The DNA here is from genome assembly GCF_052094955.1 of Ictidomys tridecemlineatus. Taxonomy (NCBI): domain Eukaryota; kingdom Metazoa; phylum Chordata; class Mammalia; order Rodentia; family Sciuridae; genus Ictidomys; species Ictidomys tridecemlineatus. The sequence continues at coordinate 5,393 of NW_027523070.1, read as the reverse complement.
AAACGAACGGTTTAACCTAGAAGAACAAAATTTGGTGAGCCAAGTGGGATTGGAGTACTGATCATTCCCTGAAAGTATCACCACGATTGGGTGAAAAAGTGTTTGCTGAGATTTCAGGCAACTCGTAGTTTTTTGGAAGCTTGGCAACCCCTTTCCATGAATGTGAATCTCGCCAGTCTCTGCTTAGGGCTACATCAACAGCAAACAAACCATAGAGACAGAACTTGAAACTGCTTTACTGGGTCAAGTTTCAAAGAGCTAGCTCAAACCGTGTTTGAGTTAGTGTTCCAAATACATGTATCCGTATAGGAGAAAACAGAGTGAAACCTCAAAATTAAAACGGTGACTGCAAACGAATGGCTTAACCTAGAAGAACGAAATTTGGTGAGCCAAGTGGGATTGGTGTACTGATCATTCCCTGGAAGTATCATCAAGATTGGGTGAAAAAATTTTTGCTGAGATTTCAGGCAACTCGTAGTTTTTTGGAAGCTTGGCAACCCCTTTCTATGAAAGTGATTCTCGCCAGTCTCTGCTTAGGGCTACGTCAACAGCAAACAAACCAGAGAGATAGAACTTGAAACTGCTTTATTGGGTCAAGTTTCAAAGAGCTAGCACAAACCGGGTTTGATTGAGAGTTCCAAATACATGTATCCGTATAGGAGAAAACAGAGAGAAACCTCAAAATGAAAACGGTTACTGCAAACGAACGGTTTAACCTAGAAGAACGAAATTTGGTGAGCCAAGTTGGATTGGTGTACTGATTATTCCCTGAATGTATCATCAAGATAGGGTGAAAAAGTGTTTGCTGATATTTCAGGAAACTCGTAGTTTTTTGGTAGCTTGGCAACCTTTTTCCATGAAAGTGATTCTCGCCAGTCTCTGCTTAGGGCTACATCAACAGCAAACAAACCATAGAGAGAGAACTTGAAACTGCTTTATTGGGTCAAGTTTCAAAGAGCTAGCACAAACCGTGTTTGATATTCAGTTCCAAATACATGTATCCATATAGGAGAAAACAGAGTGAAACCTCAAAATGAAAACGGTTACTGCAAACGAACGGTTTAACATAGAAGAACGAAATTTGGTGAGCCAAGTGGGATTGGAGTACTGATCATTCCCTGAAAGTATCACCACGATTGGGTGAAAAAGTGTTTGCTTAGATTTCAGGAAAATCGTAGTTTTTTGGAAGCTTGGCAACCCCTTTCCATGAAAGTGATTCTCGCCAGTCTCTGCTTAGGGCTACATCAACAGCAAACAAACCATAGAGAGAGAACTTGAAACTGCTTTATTGGGTCAAGTTTCAATGAGCTAGCACAAACCGTGTTTGATTTAGAATTCCAAATACATGTATCTGTATAGGAGAAAAAAGAGTGAAACCTCAAAATGAAAACGGTTACTGCAAACGAACGGTTTAACCTAGAAGAACGAAATTTGATGAGCCAAGTGGGATTGGTGTACTGATCATTCCCTGAAAGTATCATCAAGATTGGGTGAAAAAGTGTTTGCTGAGATTTCAGGCAACTCGAAGTTTTTTGGAAGCTTGGCAACCCCTTTCCATGAAAGTGATTCTCGCCAGTCTCTGATTAGGGCTACATCAACAGCAAACGAACCATAGTGATAGAACTTGAAACTGCTTCATTGGGTCAAGTTTTAAAGAGCTAGCACAAACCGTGTTTGGTTGAGAGTTCCAAATATATGTATCCGTATAGGAGAAAACAGAGTGAAACCTCAAAATGAAAACCGTTACTGAAAACGAACGGTTTAACCTAGAAGAACGAAATTTGGTGAGCCAAGTGGGATTGGTGTACTGATCATTCCCTGAAAGTATCAGGACGATTGTGTGAAAAACTGTTTGATGAGATTTCAGGAAACTCGTAGCTTTTTGGAAGCTTGGCAACCCCTTTCCATGAAAGTGATTCTCGCAAGTCTCTGCTTATGGCTACATCAACAGCAAGCAAACCATAGAGATAGAACTTGCAACTGCTTTATTGGGTCAAGTTTCAAAGAGCTAGCACAAACCGTGTTTGATTTAGAGTTCCGAATACATGTATCCATATAGGAGAAAACAGAGTGAAACCTCAAAATGAAAACGGTTACTGCAAACGAACGGTTTAACCTAGAAGAACGAAATTTGGTGAGCCAAGTGGGATTGGTGTACTGATCATTCCCTGAAAGTATCAGTACGATTGGGTAAAAAAGTGTTTGCTGAGATTTCAGGAAACTCGTAGTTTTTTGGAAGCTTGGCAACCCCTTTCCATGAAAGTGATTCTCGCCAGTCTCTGCTTAAGGCTACATCAACAGCAAAAAAACCATTGAGATAGAACTTGAAACTGCTTTATTGGGACAAGTTTCAAAGAGCTAGCACAAACCGTGTTTTATTTAGAGTTCCAAATACATGTATACGTATTGGAGAAAACAGAGTGAAACCTCAAAATGAAAACGGTTACTGCAAACGAACGGTTTAACCTAGAAGAACGAAATTTGGTGAGCCAAGTGGAATTGGTTACTGATCATTCCCTGAAAGTATCAGGACAATTGGGTGAAAAAGTGTTTGATGAGATTTCAGGCAACTCGTAGTTTTCTGTAATCTTGGCAACCCCTTTTCATGAAAGTGATGCTCGCCAGTCTCTGCTTAGGGCTACATCAACAGCAAACAAACCATAGAGATAGAACGTGAAACTGCTTTATTGGGTCAAGTTTGAAAGAACTAGCACAAACCGTGTTTGACTTAGAGTTCCAAATACATGTATCCTTATAGGAGAAAAGAGAGTGAAACCTCAAAATGAAAACGGTTACAGCAAACGAACGGTTTAACCTAGAAGAACGAAATTTGGTGGGCCAAGTGGGATTGGTGTACTGATCATTCCCTGAAAAAATCATCTAGATTGGGTGAAAAAGTGTTTGCTGAGATTTCAGGCAACTCGTAGTTTTTTGGAAGCTTGGCAACCCCTTTCCATGAAAGTGATTCTCGCCAGTCTCTGCTTAGGGCTACATCAATAGCAAACAAACCATAGAGATAGAACTTGAAACTGCTTTATTGGGTCAAGTTTCAAATAGCTAGCACAAACCGTGTTTGATTTAGAGTTCCAAATACATATCCGTATAGGAGAAAACAGAGTGAAACCTCAAAATGAAAACGGTTACTGCAAACGAACGGTTTAACCTAGAAGAACGAAATTTGGTGAGCAAAGTGGGATTCCTGTACTGATCATTCCCTGAAAGTATCATCAAGATTGGGTGAAAAAGTGTTTACTGAGATTTCAGGCAACACGTCGTTTTTTGGAAGCTTGGCAACCCCTTTCCATGAAAGTGATTCTCGCCATTCTCTGCTTAGGGCTATATCGACAGCAAACAAACCACAGAGATAGAACTTGAAACTTCTTTATTGGGTCAAGTTTCAAAGAGCTAGCACAAACCAGTTTGATTTAAAGTTCCAAATACATGTATCCGTATAGGAGAAAAACAGAGTGAAACCTCAAAATGAAAACGGTTACTGCAAACGAACGGTTTAACCTAGAAGAACGAAATTTGGTGAGCCAAGTGGGATTGGTGTACTGATCATTCACTAAAAGTATCAGGACGATTGGGTGAAAAAGTGTTTGCTGAGATTTCAGGCAACTCGTAGTTTTTTGGAAGTTTGGCAACCCCTTTCCATGAAAGTGATTCTCGCCAGTCTTTGCTTAGGGCTACATCAACAGCAAACAAACCATAGAGATAGAACTTGAAACTGCTATATTCGGTCAAGTTTCAAAGAGCTAGCACAAACCGTGTTTGATTTAGAGTTCCAAATACATGTAACCCTATAGGAGAAAACAGAGTGAAAGCTCAAAATGAAAACGGTTACTGCAAACGAACGGTTTAACCTTGAAGAACGAAATTTCGTGAGCCAAGTGGGATTGGTGTACTGATCATTCCCTGAAAGTATCATCAAGATTGGGTGAAAAAGTGTTTGCTGAGATTTCAGGAAACTCGTAGTTTTTTGGAATCTTGGCCACCCCTTTCCACGAAAGTGATTCTCGCCAGTCTCTTCTTTGGGCTACATCAGCAGCAAACAAACCGAAGAGATAGAACTTGAAACTGCTTTATTGGGTCAAGTTTCAAAGAGCTAGCACAAACCGTGTTTGATTTAGAGTTCCAAATACATGTATCCGTATAGGAGAAAACAGAGTGAAACCTCAAAATGAAAACGGTTACTGCAAACGAACGGTTTAACCTAGAAGAACGAAATTTGTTGAGCCAAGTGGGATTGGAGTACTGATCATTCCCTGAAAGTATCACCACGATTGGGTGAAAAAGTGTTTGCTGAGATTTCAGGCAACTCGTAGTTTTTTGGAAGCTTGGCAACCTTTTTCCATGAAAGTGATTCTCGCCAGTCTCTGCTTCGGGCTACATCAACAGCAAACAAACCATAGAGATAGAACTTGAAACTGCTTTACTGGGTCAAGTTTCAAAGAGCTAGCAAAAACCGTGTTTGATTTAGAGTTCCAAATACATGTATCCGTATAGGAGAAAACAGAGTGAAACCTCAAAATGAAAACGGTTACTGCAAACGAATTGTTTAACGTAGAAGAGCGAAATTTGGTAAGCCATGTGGGATTGGTGTACTGATCATTCACTGAACGTATCATCAAGATTGCTCGAAAAAGTGTTTGCTGATATTTCAGGCAACTCGTAGTTTTTTGAAAGCTTGGCAACCCCTTTCCATGAAAGTGATTCTCGCAAGTCTCTGCTTAGGGCTACATCAACAGCAAGCAAACCATAGAGATAGAACTTGAAACTGCTTTATTGGGTCAAGTTTCAAAGAGCTAGCACAAACCGTGTTTGATTTAGAGTTCCAAATACATATATCCGTATAGGAGAAAACAGAGTGAAACCTCAAAATGAAAACGGTTACTGCAAAGAAACGGTTTAACCTAGAAGAACGAAATTTGGTGAGCCAAGTGGGATTGGTGTACTGATCATTCCCTGAAAGTATCATCAAGATTGGGTGAAAAGGTGTTTGCTGAGATTTCAGGCAACTCGTAGTTTTTTGGAATCTTGGCAACCCCTTTCCATGAAAGTGATTCTGGCCAGTCTCTGCTTAGGGGTACATCAGCAGCAAACAAACCATAGAGACAAAACTTGAAACTGCTTTATTGGGTCAAGTTTCAAAGAGCTAGCAAAAAAACGTGTTTGATTTAGAGTTCCAAATACATGAATCCATATAGGAGAAAACAGAGTGAAACCTCAAAATGAAAACGGTTACTGCAAACGAACGGTTTAACCTAGAAGAACGAAATTTGGTGAGCAAAGTGGGATTCGTGTACTGATCATTCCCTGAAAGTATCATCAAGATTGGGTGAAAAAGTGTTTACTGAGATTTCAGGCAACACGTCGTTTTTTGGAATCTTGGC